>NC_088779.1:5210847-5225541 GCF_954871325.1 Gordionus sp. m RMFG-2023
CCCCCAGGCGCGTACGCAGGAATTTGCTGTGGGGGGGGGGCAATTAAAATTTTTTTAAATAAATTTTTGTTATTTAAAATTCTGAAGCATAAATTTATTAGGACTAATAACTATTTCTAATACACAATTTTAAATTAATGTGAATTATAAAAATTAAATATATAAACCGGCATATGAAAAACTTTAAAACATATAAACCGGTATATAAAAAAAATATAAAAACCTGTATAAAAAAACTTTAAAATATATAAATCGGCATATAAAAAACTTTAAAATATATAAACCGGCATATAAAAAACTTTAAAATAAATGTGAATTAAAAAATATTAAACGGATATAACCGGCGGTATATGAATAACTATAAAATAAATGATCCAAAATAGAAATATTTTGAGCCTTTAAAATTTATATATAAAATATAAAAAATATAAATGTTGTAAATATAAATTTACATAAGTTTATTAGGTATAATTGTATTTTGTGAATGAACTATTTATAATTCATAGGACAGCACTTAGCAACTGCTCCCAACCTTTTTTGGACCCCAACAAAATGCTATAGATGCTTTGCATCAATTCAAACATATTTTAGATTATTTTCCTAATATATTAAAATTATAAAATTGCACAAAAAATTTTAAAAGCATATAATATATTTATAAGGTAAAATCCAATCTTCGTTGGGATAGAGCTAATTTTTCAATTATCTCATCCGTGCTTGGCGTCAAATGCCTATGAATATTCAATAGGGCCAAACCATTCAATCTACTTTCAGAAGTTGTACTTCTTAGGTAGGTTTTTATTTTTCTCAAAGAGGAGAAGGTTCTCTCATTAGTTGCAGTACTAATGGGAATAGTTGCTAATATATATAATAATTTTAATATATTTGGAAAATAATCTAAAATATGTTTGAATTGACGCAGCATCCATAACATTTTTTGGGACTATATCAACCATGGTTAACCTTTTATACCATAGTTGGCATTCAGCCAATAAGGCATCATAAGATACTTTAATATCTTCATGATAAAAATTTGCCAAATATTTTATTTTACTATCACCATCTGAAAAAGGTTGGGAGGGTTTTTGTGGTAATAATATCTGCAGATTGCTAAGTGCTGCCCTATGAATTAAAAACCGTTCGTTTAGTTGTGTTATAAATGTATCTAAAAGAGGGATAAAGAGATTTATTTTATAATATTCTTCGACTGACCCGATATTAATGTTTGGACGATGAGCTTCCTTGCTGCAAGTCGAGGGAGACAAATATTAAACTCATATTGTTGTGCTTTTGACTCAACAATAACATATAAAATATGAAATTCGTCATCAACATTAGCTCTAATTTCATTGAGTTCTATTAAAATACTCTCTGCTATTCTCATCTTCTCAAACAAGTCAATATCGAGTTTTTGAAAAGTATTGCATAAAATTGTAGTATAATTAAATAATTTATTAATACATTGTAATGAGAAAAAAAAATTTGGTATAAGTATGGAATCTAATAATTTGCTAGCCTCTGTAGAAATATCTCTCTCAGACCATTGTGATATTTCGGTAAGAGCGTTAATAATTGGATCTTCTAACTCCATAAAAGATGTCACAGCTTGATGGCGAAGGCTCCATCTTGTTGGACAAGCTTTTTGCAATTTTTTCCTCCTTGTTGGACAAGGAGTTTCAGAAATCTGTTCAAAATATTTTGTCTCTTGGGATATCTAAACATTTCATAGATGCTAGATATTTTGCCTGATATAAATATAAGAAATTTAATTGAAATAAATAAAATTAGACCTAAGCAATTTGATATCAATGGCAAAGAGCATGCATTAGATATTGCCAAGTTGAGGGAATGAGCAGCACAATGGACATATATAGCTGTTGGGCATTTTATTTTTATAAATGCTTGAAGCCCATTGAATTGCCCACTCCACGAGCTCCATCATACCCTTGCCCACGTATCAAATTTATATTAAGTTATATTTTTGAAAAAAATAATTTTATAATGTGATTAATTATTACTTTGAATTTTTCAAGATTGTCAAATATTACATCAGCTAAGGCAGACCCAGTCATGCTTGAAACTGGGATAAATTGAAGAAACATCTCTTTTATAATGTTATTTGTATCTATATATCGTGCACAAAGTGACATCTGCTCAATGCCAGCAATGTCTGTGGTCTCATCTGCCAAAATTGAGTAGCATGGGGCAGAATTGATTTCAGTAATTAATTTTTCTAGAATGATATTATTGCAAACATCAATTATTTCATTTTGGATCCTAGGGCTAAGATATGTAGCATTTTTATTACTACTATTAATGCTCTCCATTAATGCAAAATCTCCTAATGCTTTAAATTTTATAAGGCCACGAAAATTCCCTTCGTTATCATTATTATTGAAATTCAGGCTTCCTGAATCAAAATGGCCACGTAAAGCTAATCCCTGCAACCCACAATATAGAATAGCCTCAATAGTTAGTCTTATCTTGCATCTATTTTCTTTTGCAATTGTAAGCCTACTTTATCAATATGTGATGTAATGGGAATCATATCCCCACTTTGAATTGATTCTTTTGAGGAAATCATCAGTTCACAACTTTTGTGATAATTTGTTTTTTGATGATTATCAAAAATTTCTCCAGCATCTTTGTATCTGTTAAATGGAGTCTTAACAAGAGTGTTAAGCTTAACCAAATTTCTTCCAGCATATCTTAGACCAAACAGGACACATATCTTACAATAAGCTCCAGTTTCACGGATAGAGTATGCTATCCATAACCATCTAGTAAAATAGCTGTTTTGAAATTTTAGCTTTCGATTAGCACATACAGTTTGTGGATATTGAAAATTTAGGGGTGGAATATAAATCTATTATTAAATTAAATAAATTATTTATCATAGGTATCTTATATTTATTACTTTTTTAAGAAGTAAATGTCTTTCTTCTAGGCTAATATTATCTATCCAAAAAATTGGTTATATCATATGGATGATCATTGTACTCTAGAGTTTTGTATAAGGATTTTATATAAGTATAATATTGAGATTAAAATTATTTTAAAAAAGCCAAAATCTTTATTTAGAATAACCTTTTGATGGCTTTGGCTCTATATCCTGACTCTCAATTATTCTTCCAATTCCAACAATTATTTCATTATTTATGGGAGGGGTTTTAATTACTAAAAAAAGAAAATAATAAAAATATGTTAAATTATTCATACCTTTTTGCTTTTTTATAAGATGACTTTGACTAGAATCTTTATCATCATTCGTGTTTTTAAAAAAATTTCTTATGTCCATAATTGTTACTTGACTAGAAAAAAATGGTAGATAAATTTGCCGTTAAAAATTTGAAAATAGTAGATAAATATTACCAAGGAAAACTTGAAATTGAAATTAATTGATAAAATAACTTAGTAAATGATTGTGATAAATAAATGTAATTAAATATATATTTGAATGAAGGATATATGAATAAAGATTATAAAAATAATATTAATATATAGAAAATAATATTTTTGAAAAATATATCCGGCATCTGCATTTTTTGGCTTTTTTTTTGGGGGGGGGGAGGAATTTGTCCCCCTGCCCCCCCCCCCCGCTGCGTACGCGCCTGCCCCCCCCCCTTGATACTTAAGTTTATTGAGTTAAACAATGGACCACAATTTATATGAATTTCTTCTTTACTGTGTAAATAACATACGGCATATACGTTCGACACCCTATCATCTGAAGACAAATGGATTAGCAGAGAGTGCCATACAAACTTGAAAGGTCGCTATTGAGCAACGGAGTTAATATCTGATCAGGAAGAGGCTTAGACACAAATTTTAACACCCCATCAAAGGGGGAGCATAGCTCTTCCGGGAGACCTCCGTCAAAGATGTTACTTGGATGACGATTTATAACAGAGGAGTAACTAGCCTTTACAGCCTCAGGGGGCTCAATTTTTTAAAAAATCATTTCATTTTTTTAGCTAACATTATCTATGTATCTTATTTTTTTTTTAGCTTACTCACCTTGTTTTTTTTAGTGATATTAAAATAAAATTTTAAATTTTGAGGGGGTTTTTCAAATTTTTCATGGAGTTCGAGCCCCTACGCCCTACCCCCACTGACACTACTGATTTAAAACGATAGAATACAATCAAATATGGAACATAAGGAAGAAAAGGCCAATGTGAGACAAAGTTAAAACATGATTTACAATCGAAATGGATAGAATTCAAAATATCTCAACCTCTAGGGATTGATTAAAATGAGATATTCATATATAAATAAAACTCCGAGAAAACGTTGTGGAAACCAATAGATCAGCTTCGAGATCGTTTAATAATTCCATTTCATGAAATCTCGTCAAGAGAAGGTAACTTACCTTACTGTTGTAATATGATATGAAAATGTATTGATTTTTTTTGTCATAATTAGGTTATTGATTAAAGTGAAAAGAAAAATATATATATCGATTAGATATTATTTATTTTTATATATATATAGTTTCGCTCGCGATTTTGATATAGATTTATATATTATAATTTTGATACATATAGTTTTTTTTTAATGTTTTTCCGAAATTGTAACAGAAAATTATCTTTTTTTTGGTTTAAAAATTGTGAAAATTATATATAATAAAGAAAAATAAAAGTGTGTTAAAAAAATATTTCGTATTTGATTCTAAGAAAATCTTAAAGATTAAAATTGCCTTCTTACTACTTCTCACGTTTCCAACAGTTTGGTGCCGTTCATATTTAAAGATACCTACTTTATAAACGGGTTAGGCGGAAAACCATTGACTACCATAATATAGACTAAAGGCCGAAAAGTATTTTAAAAAAAAAGAGAGAAAATCAAAAAAAAGGTGAAAATATTTTTTTTATATATAAATTTATATGAATTGTTTTTTTGGTAATATTAATAATTATAGCTATAGTTTATGTTTTTTCTTTTAGAATAGTTAAAAATTTTTTAGTAAAATTACTAATAAGCTTACTATAATATAAAAAATTGAAATTAAAAAAAAGAATAGTTAAAAAATAGTAAAAAATTTTAAAAAATGTGGAATAAAAAAATAATTACAACTAAAAATTGTTTTGAATTAAAAGAGTTGGCGCAGGGAAAGATATATGAGTATAGTTGTATTAATAATGTTGTGGATTGGAGGATATTTATGTTATAAAAGAAATAGAAGTAAAGAATCGAATAGAATAAGGTGTATAAAGCAAATTGAACAGGAAAATAGGGAAATGGAAATTAAAAAAAGGAAAATGAAAATAATGAAATGAAAAGAATAGAACAAAAAAAAGAAATAGAAATTGAAAAGAGATATGAGAGAAGAATGGGAAGCGGAAAAAAAGAAAATAGAAGAAATAGAATTAAAGAAAAGAGAGGAAAATGGAAATAAAGAGAAAGAAGGAAGAAATACTAAAAATAGAAATAGCAGAAATAAAAATGAAAATAAAGGAATTGGAAAAAATATAAATAAAAGAATAGAACAAAATTATAAAAGTCAAAAAGAATGTTATAATTGTGGAAAATTTGGGCATTTAAGCAGAGAATGTAATGCCAAGGTAAATACAGGAGTTATACCGAAAATATGTAAAAGATGTGGAAATAAGGGTCATAATGCGGAAGAATGTTACGTTCCAGCGTACAAATTGGTGAATGAGAACCAAAAAATGAGATATCTTGTGAAAATTGTGGGAATTTAGGACATACTAAGGATAAATGTTATAAAAATGAACAAGGAGTTTGCAAAGCGTTTCCAGCGGTGGAATACGTAGGAAATGAGCAGAAAAATATAGTTAAAAGAATTAATAGAGAGGATATAACTTGTTATAAGTGTCGAAATATTGTGCATTATGCGAAGGATTGTACAGTAGGATGACTGTATGATAGTGGAATAAAAACATTTGGAAGAGTTACATCAAAAAATGAGTTGGATCTATTGAAAGAAAATATATATAAAAATAAGATAAATGATCATATTGAAATAGAAAGAAAAAATGAAGGAAATAATAACACTTATGGGATTTATAAAAATTTGTTGGAAAATGAAACACGAAAGAATATACATATTAGTAATTTACCTATCTTTAAGTTGGAAGATAATAAAAATTTTGATCAATGTCCAAGAGTAAAAGTGAATGTAGGAAATAAAGAGATTTTGATGTTATTGGATACAGGGGCAACAATATCTGTGATGGGGTATAATGAATTTTACAAGTTATGGCCAAATGAACACATAATTAAAATAAGATGAGAATAAGACAGTTAAATGGTTCAGAAATTATGGCATTAGGAAAAGTAAATTTACCGGTATTAATAAATAACGAATTAATAAATTTGGATTTGTGGGTATTAGAAGAAAAAATTGATACAGTTTTGGGATGGAATTGGATATCAAAATTTGGTTTAGAGAATATTTTGTTGAATATATTTCAGGGGAAAAATGAAAATAAAAATATTGAAGTATTAAAAAAATCTATAAAAGAGGTGGTAAAAACTCAGGTAATAAGTTAATGAAAGAAATTATAGAGAATAATAAAATTGAAAGTATGATAAATAATAAGCAAAAAATTTTGGATAATAAAGAAAATGAATTTGTGGAAAGTAAAATACTAAAGATGATAAAATTAAAAATATATTCTGAGGAAGTTCAGAAAAATGAAAAAATTATAAGTGATAAAAGGAGTCAGGAAAAACTTGATATTTTGGATAATAAAATTGATATAAGTTTAATACCTGAGCCTGATATGGAAATTAAAAAAAATATTGATTTGGAAATTGAAAATATTTCGGTTAATTTGGAAGTTGATAATATTTTGGAAAATTCAGAAATTGAAAAAAATATTGATTTGGAAATTAAGAATATTTCGGTTGATTTGGAAGTTGATAATATTTTGGAAAATTCGGAAATTAAAAAAAATAATGATTTGGAAATTGAAAATATTTTGGTTGATCTGAAAGTGGAAAGTATTTTGGGAATTGATGATGAAAATTTTAATTTGGAAATAGACAATAAAATAATTTCAGGGAAATCGAGTATGGTGAATAATTATATAAAATGTGATGAGATTTACAAAGACTCAAATTTGGAGAGGGAAAAATTACCTGTATCGAAAAATTTTCCGGTGAAATTTGTGAGAAAAAAATTAAAAAATGAAAGTGTATTAGAAGAAGGAGAAGAGAATTTGGTTCTACTAAGGAATGATATGATTGATTTAAGGAATAAGTATAAAAATTTAAATTGTTTGTTTGTGAGAAATTTATATATCAAGTAGAAAAAATTGAATAAAAGTTAAAAAAAAAATATGTATATAAAATTTTTTTTGGAGAATTGGGACTCTTGTAGGGTAGCCAATCTTAATTTGTGGGGGGCAGCCAATCTTAATTTGTGGACCGTGAATGTAAACGTATATATAAATAGAGAGTTTGTAGAAAAGAAATAAAATCAGCAGAAAAATTAAATGTTTGGAGTTAGGTGGCTATAGGACGATGGCTAAAGAATTAGTTATAGGATGTATTAAAGTTATGTTTTTGAAATTGTTGATTGAATAAAGAATTCAATTTAGGAGAAAATGTGTAAAAAAAAAAAATAATAAATAAAAATTGAGGGTAGCAAAAAGAGATAATTAATTATAGAAGTTGGTAAAATAAAAATTGTAAAAGTTTAAATACGATTTAGGTGGTGTGTAAAAAAAGGAATTTTTACTACGAAGGGAATCGAGGTTGAAAAATTGTAAAAGTTAAAAAAGAAAATTTTAGGCGGTGTGTAAAAAAGAATTTTTTTATGAGGGAAATTGAGGTTAAAAGGAAAAGAGAGAAAACAACTGGTAGGGTAGTATGTAAACTATTTGGTTAATTTATATGTAAAATGTTCGATTGTTAAAAAAAAGGGAAAATTATGTTATTTTCAAGTTTGGTATGTGTTATGTTTGTGTTTTATTAAAAAGGCAGAAATAATAATAATAGTATTGTATTAATTTTGTGGGCAATTAAAAAAGAAAGAAATTTTAATTAAAAAAAATTATTGTGTAATATTTATTTGTGTAAATTGTTGTGAGTTTTTTTTTTTAAAAAAAAATCAAGAGAAAAGAAAAATTTTTTTTTGAATCTATGGGAACTTACTACATCAAAACAAATAGGACAATGCTGAAAATTAATTCGTTAGACATGTCCAATCCACTCGCCGATAAATGGCACAATGCATGGATTGAGCAACAAACTGGAGAAGGAGCAACACAAACATACTCGTATGGTACTATGTCATCGCAAGGAAAAGTGGCGTTACATGCAAAATATGCGTCTGGACCGGCTACTATTCCCATGAGACAACTGGGAATGAGAGGAACTAACATAAATTGCTTTAATTGTGGTGGACGGGGACACAAAGCTAGGGATTGCGCGAGTGGGGTGAGCACATCTTATACGTTGAATAATGGGCTCGATCGTTGGGCTGGGGGGCAACAGCGGAGAATAATGGACGATGCACGATTAATAGCGAGGGAAGCAGAAGAAGTTGCAAAAAGACGTTGGTTATATAAATTCGGTCAAGCAGCGGAAAATAAAAAGGTGAAAAATATTGATTTTAATATTAATGGAACGGAGGTGGAAATGAGTGATTCAATAGAAGAATCCCTCATAAACGCTCCGGTCCCATGATTTTTTTTTGTTGTATTTGTGTAAATATTTTTTTTATATATAAATAAATTTTAGTAGGTACCCTGGATTTTATCCTTAGAAGGGGGTACATGTTGTAATATGATATGAAAATGTATTGATTTTTTTTGTCATAATTAGGTTATTGATTAAAGTGAAAAAAATATATATCGATTGGATATTATTGATTTTTATATATATATAGTTTCGCTCGCGATTTTGATATAGATTTATATATTATAATTTTGATACATATAATTTTTTTTAAATGTTTTTCCGAAATTGAAACAGAAAATTATCTTTTTTTTGGTTTAAAAATTGTGAAAATTATATATAATAAAGAAAAATAAAAGTGTGTTAAAAAAATATTTCGTATTTGATTCTAAGAAAATCTTAAAGATTAAAATTGCCTTCTTACTACTTCTCACGTTTCCAACACTTACAAAGTGAATACGGGGGACTGTAAAGACACCTGTATCAAATTAAAAAAGATCCTCGAATGAAATTCCGATGCTAAGATTAATAATCAAAATACACCGAAGCCATCTGCAATAGAGGAACATGAAGGCGAGCGTCCTACCGCGAAAGGGAAAGAGCCAATAACGAGGAACAAACAACGAAAGATGCAAGATCAGTTTAAGGGGAGACTTGACCTATTAGATTGAAACATTTACCCAAACATTTGGAGGACTACATCATGAATATCAAAGGCGCTTCATATGGTAACAAGACCAATGGTTAAAACTCTAGATATAATAAACCTAAAGTTTCTGAATGTCCTCTAAAGATATAAGTTTCTAGTGAAATGGTAGGATCTATATTTGATTGAAACAAAAATACTATTGGAACCATTACATAACAAAGTTATCCAGGATCTATGAGTTAAAAAAAAGTCTGTCCACATGCACATAAAAACTATATGGTAGGAGAAAAGGAGATAAATTGTGGCACGCAATAATTTAATAGGTGGGATCATTGGAAAAAATGGAAGCTACGTTATATGATTTAGGGTGGATATTATAATTTAGAAAGAACAATAAATAATATTAATTATGATTAAAATAAACTGTGAATATATAATATGATCTACTTAGTCTATTATAGTTTTCTATTCAGTTTTTTATTGAATTAAACCTGGATCAAAATCCTTTATTGCTATATTTACTAAAATAAACATCATATATTTAAACAACGATAGCTCAAATCAATTTTTGATTTGCACTAGTAAAATCAAATAAGAATGCTGTGCTAAATTTTTTATTTATAAAGATTTCGATTTTACTTTATTATTTAAATAAAAAAATTTCCTACAACATTGAATTTAAGTTAAGCCATATAAAATAGTTTTTTAATTTGACTATGGTTAAAATCTAAACTTGTCCATATCTATTCAGGGGGCTTAAAATAACATGACAAATTAGCCTCCATTATTATAGACCCATCAACCCAAATCTATATATTGCATACAATCATAGAAAACTGAATTTTATCTATTAATAATTAAAAAGATATTTTATGAGATTTAATATAATTTGATATTTTGGATGCTTTCTTTCAATTTAATTTTTACAATCCCTTTTGCTATTCCACCAATCTGATATTTTGTATGATTTGTTAGGGATATCCTTGAGATGCAAATGTTCACAAATTGAGCATAGATGTTTGTTCTTTTTACCTACTATAATGTATTCTTCTCTCCAAGCGTGATACTCATTGTAAAGTGTGTCATTGGAATCTAATTTTAAAAGGTATTTACTTAGTTCTTTTATATTGTTGGAATGAAAATATGGATGATTCTTCGGTATCTCAAGATTAATATTTGGAATGGATAAATTTTGAGATTGTTTCCCTGGTAATTTGATAAATATACATTACATTATATGATATATGACATCATCTAATTTGAATTACATCCTATTCTAAGCATTTTTTAAAATAATATAAAATTTAAAGCCCTAATTATCTGAATTATTAAAGAAATTTCAAAAAATCTAATAATTCAGGATAATTATGATCCTTTTTAAAATTAAGATATGTATATATATATATAAATAAGATAAATACAAATTCACCCTTGACCCTGGCCGCTTTCATTGCCAGTGGTGAAGCCACAAAAATAAAAGAAAGTGGTGGCGCTATCTTGACATAATCAGAATATCGAGCTCCAAATACTACAGGCACCATCCCTATGGAGAGTGCACGAAAAAATTTTTCCGTTATATAATGTACACAATTACTGTTTTCGAACGCCAGATAAAACTTGTAACGAGAGAGGTAACGTTCCATGCAAACTTCTGTTGGTTCGTTATTAGAATAACATATCGGGGCGGTATCGGGGAAATTCTTAGAACATCCACCTCGCACTTCTAGACTGCGAACGCCTATGGTCTCTTTTTCGATAAAAGTATATTGGAAGGATTAAATAAAGAATTCAGGGAGTATATAAATTAAGTGTTAAGTAGAGAAAAGTGCATGAATCATTGTTATTACTCTAGTTTTGATATTTTAAACTTCTATTAAAATTGTATAGCTAATATATTTTGCACAACTAATGTGAAGTGGAGATAGCCCTTTTGACAAATAAGCTAATAAAAATATCCCATCAAGACAACTCTCTTTCCGCCGCAATACGATTTAAAAAAATAGCTTTTAAGCCCGACATGGGTATATTTAAAAAAAAATCATTACAGTCCGGCTCGGGCATATATAGTGAAAATTAAGAAAATAGCTCAAAATTGACAGTGCTTCTAAGGCCAAATATAAATATTTTTAAATCTAATTCTTATTTATATTTAGTGTAAATTAAAAATTAAAATCCACTCCTAACTCAAAAATCTTAATAATGTAGATGTGGAGCATTCTAATTTTAGACAGATGATAAGGATTTTTTTTTGTAAATAATGACTATACAGCAAAATATATTTTATTTTTGGCATCTAACGTATTAAAAAACTATAAAAACTCTTTTATTAATTTTACGTAAATATTAAATTATAAATTAGAATTATCATTTAAATAAACATTTTTATAGATAGGATAAGCTATAGAAAATATAAAATACATATATGAAACATGATATCCATTGTCAGCATCTAATTTTTTTTGAAATGTTAGAGGGTAGGCTTGAGGGATGGTAAAGTAAAAATAATTACTATTTGTAGAAGTCTAAAAGAACTGGTAAGAGGATTCTAATTTATTGATAGATATTATTTTCGATCATTCCCAGTCTTTACCATCTCACGAGGCTCAACTAACTAATTTTTATAGAAATCTTCGCCCCCATACACCCTCCCCCCCCCACCTTTCCCGAATTATTTTTAATTTTTAAAAGGAGATTAATAGACCGAGATTTCATTTTCATATCTTATATTCTTTTCATTAATATCTGCAAAGCAGCTTGAACTAGTATTCCGATTCTCACATTCTTATTTATTAAGCAACATAGACAACTATTGTTTTATTGAATAAAATATTGCATTTTTAACATCTTTTCATTAATTTTAGGTATAAACAAATTCTTTCTCCTTGTAGATATTTGACAAAAAAAGAATCTCGAAGAATATTTAATTGTATAGGGGCTCTTAATCATTTTTTAGGAAGGTCTAATATATCGATAAATGTGCTTCTCTTGACATAATTTTAATAAGCTTGTGTGCGAAAAAGTTCAAACCGGGGTTTAAAGGTTCGAATCGAACCAAATTTGATCTAATATCTTTATTTATTCAGAACAAACCTGATTATAATATAACAATTATTGCTTTAATTTCATATTATAAATCTAAAATTAAGGGCTTGTCATGTTGGTAATTTTTAAAAAGGTTTTTCGGCCCTAATAAATTATGAAGGATAAAGATATACATTTGCCAAATTGTAAGTTTTAAGCGAATTTCACTCGTAAAAATATATTACACAAGTTGTCCGGTCCAGTCCAAAAATTTTTTGGGGGCTGAATTCCAACATTTGCAATTTTAAAATTTGACGAATGGACAATGAATTCAATATGGATATATATATATATTAAAATAAAGAAATTATTATAAATATACTGTATTTTTGGATTGAATTTAGATGATTTCGTATTTTCTTGATTATATCTTAAATATTTTTATTAAATTGAATATATTATTTGACCATTCTTTATATAGTAAAAATAAATAAATAATTGCTTTGGTGTTTGATATATATTGTTATGGTAATAACAGTGTTGTTAAGGTAGCGCCCTACTTATGTTTTTTTTCGAAAAGTATTTTGATACTTTGCTACATTCAGAAATATGATCATTATTTATACATGGATTATTTTATAATTAAATTTGAAGTTTTCCTATTGAAAATAAATTCATAATTTTGATTAAAAATATATAACTATATTTTTAATCGCATTATCTTGTTTAATAGTAAATTCATTATGATCATCTGATACATGATAATTTAAAAAAAATTTAGTGATGTCCACTCAGGCTTAGAGATGTATATACAGAAATACTTTTTTCTCAACAAGATTTTTAAAAGCTTTTACAGTATGGAGCACATTCTTAGTCTCCTACCAGCTCATCAATCTTTATTTTTAATTCGCAAATGCCTGTACATACCTAAATTTATGCATATTTTCCGATCATCATCTTTTTTCAAAAACAATGAATTCATATCTAAAATTCAGGATAAATTTAAAATATTTTTTGAAAAAATTTTAAACATAAATTTAAACTCATTCAATTGGTCACTTGCTCAGCTACCTTCTAAACTAGGCGGTTTAGATTTTTTTCCGCTCAATCTTTTATCCTTATCATCATTCGTATCATCTAGATTATCTAACAATTCTATGATTTCAGGCTTCATATGCCCTACCGATCGTTTATTAGACGACGCTATTGACAAATGGAAGGCAAACACACCCATTAACACCGTATTACCATCAATCATCACACACAAAAATTTTTTCACACCTTTAATCTCTAAATACCAGACAGATATATCAGTCAATCCACCTTTAGATTGCATTCAACTCCTCCAATTATCTGACAGACTTGGTGGTCATGAATGGTTAGAAACACTCCCTAGTCGCAACCTTGGTAATCTCTTATCAGATGAACAACTGAGAGTAACCATTGGTCTACGTCTAGGTTGCGATATAGTACAGCCTCATGCCTGCATCAAATGCATATCACCCGTTGATTCAAAGGGTAGACATAGCTTAAATCGCATTTTTAGTCAAGGGCGACATCAACGCCACTCAGCTGTAAACCATATAATAAATAGAAACTTAACAGCTGCACACATTCCTAACAATCTCGAACCATCAAATTTATCTCAAGTAGATGGTTTAAGACCTGATGGTATGACAACCATACCTTGGGCCCTCGGCAAATCACTCATATGGGACTACACGTGTGTTTCATCATTCCCTTCAAACATAAATTTCAATTTAATAACACAGGCTGAAATTAAAAAGATAAACAAATACAAAAATTTTAAAAACTTTTTATTCACTCCAGTAGTGACTTCTACTAACGGGCATTTTTCGCCTTCAACATTTTTGTTTTTAAAAAATCTTGCTAATAAAATACGACTTTTCACAAATGAACCAAGAGAATTCTTTTTTATTCGACAAAAAATTCAAATAAAAATTTTTAGACACAATTATGGTTCCTTTTTGGGGACTCAATTATAGAATTTTATTTTTAATTATATAATTATAAATTTATAAATTTATAAATTATAATATTTTTAATTAGGTTTTATGTAATTAAATAAGTTAATAAATATTATTTTACAAAATAAAATTAAGAATAATCTACGCAATAAAAAAAAAATAAAAAAAAATAATAAATGTTATTTTTAGGGGGGAGGATAAGGAGAATAATAATATATCCAATTCATTTATTTTGGTTTTAAATATTATTGTGTTTTTATTTTTTAATTTCATATAAAAATTAATAAATATTCAAAATAATATATTCAAATAAATTTTATTTTTGTATACCGAATTAAAATAATATTAGATTTTATATAAAAAAATGTAAACCCCCCCCCCCCCCCC
>NC_088779.1:5825551-6104667 GCF_954871325.1 Gordionus sp. m RMFG-2023
CTTTTTAAATGGCCCATTAAATTTCATATCCGTATGCCATCCATGATCACCATAAGGAAATAGTAAAGGATACACCATAGGATCTAAATTTGGGCTAAGAATATTTAAGATAACTAAATTTGAATCATCATTTCGTGGATAAACTTTAACATCACGTTGAAAAGGTGGTTCTCCATCATCGTTATTAAAAATCATTGCTACTTCATCAATAGTAGGAATATTAAATCTTCTTCTATCATTAGCTCGATCACGGCGAAAAATCATATTTACCTTTGATATAGGACGGTTTTCTAACCTAGCTTTCATTTCTTCGGCCTTCTCAACCTCACCGAATGTTTTAAAGCTAATAGCATATGGATTTATTTGACGAATTAAAATATCAAGTTTTTTTAATAAATGAATATCACAGGCTGAATTTTCTTTTAAAAGTACACGATTTTCAATAGCCTGAGATGTTTCAAGAACATATAATTGTGCATATTTTGGGGAAAACGCCATTAGGAGGATATAAATGTGAAGTTCGATGATAAATTTGACCATGAACCCTAAAACAGTATGGGCCTTTATTTAATAAATTATCATTTTTAGCCCCCATCGAGGCAAAGGCCAAGGAGCTGTTGTATGAGCGGATATTCTGAGAGAAATTTTTATAATAATGATTGTCTAAATTTGAAAGTAAATCTTTTAAAAAATCTGGATATTGTAGAGAAGGCAATAAAACACGACCTTTGTGGCAGCAATTTTTAAATTTTCCATCAGATGGTTTTTCAGAAATAAAATTTACTGCATAACAATATGGGCATAGAATATTTAATGGCCCACAGTAATGTTCAACTTGTTCTTGATTTACAGTATCTTCAAGATGATTGGATGTTGAAGCAAATTGTTTATTTCCAGTATCTTCAAGATACTTGGATGTTGTAGGATTAGGACTTGGTTCGTTACTTTTCTTGCTACGACAAAGTGCCTGTCTCTTTCTAGCTTTCTCATTATGTTGATTTATTATTAAAATTTAAAAATATAAGAATTACTCAATTTTATAAAAATAAGTTTAGTTTAAAATATTTATTATTGTGGACATAAAATAAAATTACTTAATATATACTTCATAAACATATTTATAAAAAATAATGGAAAATATTAGAATAGCCCCTCACCTAATAAATATATATTTCGGAATCACATCTTATAAGATAGGAAAAATCTGATTCCTCGTCATTCTTGACGGGCTATCAGCTAACATAAAATACAAATAAAAAAAAATATAAAATTTACTCTTGTTGAAGCAATAATGCCTTCTTTAGATTTTGATAGTATGAAACGTTCTATTGTTTGGTTTTGTTGAATGGATTCTTGTGTAGGTATCTAAAAAAAATAATAAAATAGTATTTATAATAATTTTAAATTACATTGCTTATGAGATAACCTTATAAATAAGTTTTTTAAGGTTATCTCATAGGCAATGAATAAAAGTATTCTTTTATTATTATTACAATTTATATGTTAGGTGATAGATGGGGGGGGGGGGGGGTTAAGCTTTCATTGATAAAAAAATTCTAAGACAGACAACAATATTCAATATTTTATTTGGTTACAAAACTAATACCAATACAAACCAAAATATAAAACTAATACCACTTAAGCCAATCTCAATCACTGATAAATTCATCTAAAAGTAAAGATATATACATGTTTAAAAGCAATGTCAATATTATTTACAATTATACGTCATTACCTCTTGATAATATATTTTATTAACCCATTCAAATAAATAAACCAATAAAATTCTAAGACAGACAACAATATTCAATATTTTATTGGGTTACAAAACTAATACTAATACAAACCAAAATATAAAAAATTATACGTCAATACTATTTTTTAATTGTAATAATAATAAAAGTATAAAATAAAATTTACTGATGATGTGGTGTCGTTTTTTTGATGTTTTCCTTGCTCGTAACTTGCCGTAAATAACTGGAAATCAGATGTGTAAATTGAAAGTATAAAATAAAATTTATTGATGAAGATGATGATTGAAGGTTTTGCTCGATGTGGTGTCTGTTAAAAAAAATATCAATTATTGTAATTATTATATAATTATGTTTTGTAATTGTTTTTTGTATTGAAATTATTTTTTTGAAAATGGCGGTTCGATTTGGTTTATGAATGCGTGTTTGATATGTTTAAGCTATGATGATTTTATTATTGAATATATATATATTATAGATTTGAATTCCTTAGCTCTTGTAGGATTATCTGCAAACATTTTTTTCATACTAATGTTCCTTCCTGCCTATTGCCTCAAAATACTTCTGAAATGCTTTCCATGATTTATAGGAGATTTAAAATTGCTATAATAGATAGATAGATAGATTATAAGAATCACTCCCTATTTAAGTAGGACAAACGTCCAATAATTAATAAAGAAGTTGAATATTACATAATATATTAACAAAATTATAATTGACTATTATCAGGTAAAATAATTGACTAATGTCACAGTTGTGACAAGGCTTTTATATATATTATAGATTTAAAAAAAGATATTATATTAACAAATAAAAAATCTAAGTAATATTAATAGGACTAATCAAAATCCTTATTTATTTATAAGTTATGCATGACGTATATAACTAAAAATAATGACAAAAAAATAAGTTCGAAATGATTATTTAAGTCAAAGATTTTGTGATAAAATAGTTGATTTAGGCTTTTAATTTAAATGCATCTTTTTCTTTTCACTGAAATATAACTAAATTATATGTCATTTATAAAAAAAATTATTAAAATATTTTATATTTTTATAAATTTTTTTTTTTTTGACGGGTAAATTCTCTCTTTATTTCAATAGTTGCTGATATAATATGTTATCAAAAGTTTATAGCAAATAATAAATTTTTTTATATGGTAAAATTAATAAAGGTAAAAAAATATAAAAATATAATTTGCGAAAGGGTAAGGGATAAAAGAATGGAAACTAGGAAAGAGAAGGGAGAGAGAGAGCATAGACATAGGAGATTATTCAATGGAAGAGATGAAACTTAGGTAGTTAGAGCGAATGATGGCGGTATCAAGTCTTTGTCGTAAAAAAAGGGACTCTTTAGGCTGATCGGTTTTTTCCCGAATCCGTTTGCCTAATTCTTTAAAAAAACTTAGAGCTTTGCTACCGAAGGTGGTAAGAGTAGAGCAGGCGATAGGTATGAATAAGAAAGAGGGGTCTATGGAACTATATTTGATAGTTTTACGAGTTTCTGCTAGAGCGAGGGCATCGACGTTGTGGTTGGATGGTGCATTTGGGTCAATGCAGGTGAAGTCCCAGACTAGTAGCTGGCCCCTTGACCAAGGAATCAAGGACATTCCATCAGGACGTTTTCCGTCGGATCTAAAAATGCCGGTCGGTTCAAGTCTTGATGGAATGCCTGCGGGTTTGAGAGCGCGCAATATGATGTCATTGCAATTGGTGTGCCGTGGAAAACGGCCTCGGCAAAAGCGGTAATGGAGGCAATGTCTGCCCTTGCGATCGACGCTGGTTTCGCAATGTTTGCATTGGTACGGTAGAACAATTTCGCAATTGAGCCGTAATCCAATGGCAAATCTTAGCTCGTCAGCGGTCAGCAACAAGTCGAGGTTGTTGGAGGGTATAGTTTCCAGAAACTCGTAACCCGATCCTTGGTTTAATTGGTAAAAGACTGTGAGATCGTCGTCAGGCTCGATTTTAGGTAAGCGACGGAGCCTTCATTGAGTGGAGTATCCCAGTCTCTCTGTAAACAGGAGGAGGGTCGAGGAGTGTTTGGTACAACGGAATTGTCCCAAATGGTCTGGGCTTCAGCTAATGGTGGGTCAGGAAAGTGAGAAAGCTGGCTAATGTGTGAGTCAGATGAGAGGCGGGAGGCGATGAATCCACTGATGGAAAGAGTTAGAGGTGAGCGTAAGCCGATGGCCCCGAGCTTGCATGGAAGTGATGCTTGTAGCCATGAATTATGGTTGAAGCGAAGATTAAGGATCTCTTCGGCAAGAGATTTGACGGAAGTTTCAAATGATTTTAGTGAGTCGGGAAATTTAAAGATTGAGGTGGATCGAAGAGCGTAAAGAATTTTAGGAATGTAGTAAAAGTTTTTGAGGAGAAAAAAAGCTTGATGGCGAGGGAGAAATTTAGAGATGTTTTTGAAATGAAGTAAGCTAGATGATGCGTTAGTGAAGAAGTGATTAATGGATTGCAAGCCACCGACAGGTGAGCCGAGATGAGTGAGGGATGATAGCTCGGTTGTAAGGAAGTTATGGGTGAATGGGATGGAACAATGAAGTGGACAGATCTCGGTTTTTTGTTCGTTAAGTGAAAGTCCAATTGCGGCGGAATGTGTATTAATGATGGCGAGGCCCTTGGCGACCTCGTGAGGGGAGCCGCAGAATATTCCGTCGTCGATGTACCAAGTGTGGAGTGGAAGATTGCAGTTGGTAGAAATGTTTTTGACCATTTCGTTGATTCCAATGCAGAAAAGTATCGAGCCTAGAGGATCGCCTTGCTGGATCCCTTCAGATGATGAAAGTAAGTAGTTGTTGAATTGGAGATGAGATGGCTTGGAATAGCAGGAGTGGAAAAATTGGGAGAAGGTGGGAAATGAGTGGTATATTTGTGGAAGAAAGTGGGAACGGCGAATGGAGTTGAAGGCGTTAGAGAAATCAATTTTGACGAGGATTTCGTCACTAGGGTTGGTTTGGAGATGGATGCGAGTAGCGTGTGTGGCTATTTCGCAACCGCCCTGGATGCCAATACCGAGTTGATGGGGTGCTAAAATTAAGGCTGCGTTGTCCTTAATTTTGGAAGCTATAAGTTTAGCAACGAGACGACGGAATACGGTCCCGATTGCTATCGGCCGGATGTCCTTGTTCGGCTTTTCGAGTGCGATTAATTTAGCGCCGAACAGGAGTGGCCTGATGGATTCGAGAACAGGTCGATGTGCTATTTTGTTGCAGAATGTTGTTAGATTCTGTAAAATAGGGACCTGGCTGACTATGAGGGGGGATGTAAGGTCCTGGAGGAAGATGGGGCGAAGCCCATCGTACCCGGGCGAGGAGTCGTGATGAAAGGATAGGATACTTTTGCGCACCTCGACGGGGGTAAAATTAGTGGGAAATATGTTGGGCGGAGGAGGAGGTATGAGGTCACCTCCAGAAGGGTGCTTAAGTTTAAGTTTGTTGTAGCTCTCCTCATTACTGGTTGCAATTGAGTCGTCAGATGCTAGTAGGCGGAGAGCAGATTTGATGTTTAGATTGTTTATTTTATTAGAAATTATCTTAGCCTTTAATTGGAGGCTGGAAAGTTTTTTAGAATTATGAGGAGAAAAGGTGGATGTGAGGGTGAGGGGGTGTATGGTTGCGTCTTTAATTTGTTGGGTTAAAGATTTGTGAATCTCAGGATTGGGAGGTTGGAGAGTCGTGAAAGAAAATGAAAAGAGTTTGAGCCAATGATCTAGAGAGGAAAAGTTATTTAATAGTGAATGAAGACAGGTAGAGAGAGCTTTGGCTACTTGTATTCTAGAGCCTTTGGGAATTCTAGAAATAATGGGAGGTTTGTCAGATTTTAGAAAGTTAATGATGTCGACGTGAGTGGTAGGTGGGAGGGAAATGAATGTGTCTGATGTGGTTGGTATGTGGGCGTTATTGGATGAGGTGGAAGTATAATTGTGAGTAGAAAAAATGGAGAGGGGATTTTGGAAGGGAGGGGAAGGACGCTTTCCAGACTCAGGACAAGCAATGCCTTTGGATTTGTGCTTGGTGAAAAGGCCGGATTTGGTGATTTTTATGTTTTTGGAACACGTGGGGCAGCGTTCCATTGTGTGACTAAAGGAGAGGCTATGAATTGAGTGAAAGAACTTATCAGTGAGAGAAATGTCAAATTATTTTGTACAATGAAAGCAGATGTGATGGAGAGTAAGGAGAAATGATCTATAGAGAATAATGAGATTGTAAAAACAAGATTTTTCCATATGGAAGGAGATGGGCATAAGAATTTTAGGGAATAGTTGGTATGTGATGTTGATTATTTGCATTGTGAAATATAATGGTTAGGGAAAATAAAGGTTAAAAGACTGAGGAATATATATTTTAAAAAAAAAGAAATTATAGTTGGGTGTATTTTTAGGTATGAGTAAAATTAAAGATGTATAAAGAGATTTGAGTTTTCAAGTGTAAAAGAAAAATGTTAAAAAAGAAGTGAGTAAAATTAAAGATGTATAGGAAGATTTGAATTTTGGAGTGTTGAGAAAAAAAAAGAAAAATTTTTGAAAAAGTTTTAAAAAAGAGGAAAAAATAACAATAAAGAAGTGTTATAAAAAGAGAATAATAATTTATTGTTCAAAAAGAAATATATGCAAGTAAGTAGAGAAATTGTAATGTGTAATATATATATAAGGAAAATGTGTAATTTAAATGTTGAATTTTTGGAAAGTTAATGTTGATGTGTTAATGATTAAATTTAAAAAGTAAGTTTAAGAGAAAAGAATAAAAAATAAAATATGTAATGTATAAATGTGCAGGAAACTTCTGTTGTATTTGTTCAAAAAGAAATATATGCAAGTAAGTAGAGAATTTGTAATGTGTAATATATATATAAGGAAAATGTGTAATTTAAATGTTGAATTTTTTGGAAAGTTAATGTTGATGTGTTAATAATTAAGTTTAAAAAGTAAGTTTAAGAGAAAAAAATAAAAAATAAAATATGTAATGTATAAATGTGCAGGAAACTTCTGTTGTATTTGTTCAAAAAGAAATATATGCAAGTAAGTAGAGAATTTGTAATGTGTAATATATATATAAGGAAAATGTGTATTTTAAATGTTGAATTTTTGGAAAGTTAATGTTGATGTGTTAATAATTAAGTTTAAAAAGTAAGTTTAAGAGAAAAAAATAAAAAATAAAATATGTAATGTATAAATGTGCAGGAAACTTCTGTTGTATTTGTTCAAAAAGAAATATATGCAAATAAGTAGAGAATTTGTAATGTGTAATATATATATAAGGAAAATGTGTAATTTAAATGTTAAATTTTTGGAAAGTTTATGTTGATGTGTTAATAATTAAGTTTAAAAAGTAAGTTTTAAGAGAAAAAAATGAAAAATAAAATATGTAATGTATAAATGTGCAGGAAACTTCTGTTGTATAAAAGAAGAATGGCAGTGCTTCAATTCCTATTTTTAAGCAAGTCGTGGAATAAAATCATGGATATAACATTTGCTAATTGATGAACTAAAAGCATTATTGGTGTTGTAAATATTGTAAATGTTGGTGTTGGTATTTATGTAGGATGTTCAATTGGGAAAAATGTCATTGTATTCATTAATAGGTTGAATTTTAGAATTAATTAGATCCTTAAAATTGGAATATAATTTTGTGAGTGTTCTTTGGTTTATTGAATTTTTATTGATATAGAGGAGTTAAAAAAAATTGATCTTCTCAGATATGTGGTCTATAAGTTGAGTTATAATAGACACTTCAATTAGGGGAGGATTGGGCTGATTTTTGTTGCCAATTTGGGGAGACAGCAATAAGAAGTTTAAGAAGTTCACTCAGTATATTGTAACTTCCTTATATGTATCGATTACTTAGGCAAGGCAGGCATTGAGTAATGAATAGAGATCTAGATTAGGATAGATTGTTGCAATGTGTTGTTTCTGATAGATCTGCGTTGGGTAGATTCCCCCAAATCTTCTTCAATAAAACCATGTCTCCATATCGCGACAGCATCCCACCCTATCACTTAAACCATTAACAGGCTGTTTATACTTAATTTTCTAAAATATAATCTGGCATTATGTGATATTACTAAATGCTCCAGTTTAAAACTTCACTACTAAAAACGTATATTACATACAATTAAATGGTGGTGTGAGGGGGTGGGTAAATGTTGATATTGTATAAAAATATATTAATTTAATATATATTACATTAATATTTCTACATGCAATTACAACAATAAATAGTGTAAGTGGGAGGGAGGGGTTATAATGAATGACTCATTGTAGAATTAATTTAGCATCACATGACGTAAAGGGAAGAAGGTGGGGAATATTGTTATTTATTATTAAATCATGACAATAAAATTTTTTTAATAATTTATATTAATTGATTTTTTTATAATAAATAATCACTGTTCTATATTAACAGTTCAATGTGTAATATTTGTTTTTTTTCTTTATATTTCGTTATTTGAATAAACACATAAAAATGGATATTTTTTGGTTATATATGGCCATGTCCTAAATATCAAAAAATTGAATTGCACAATTTGCGCGAATCTAGCGAAAAAAATGCCATTTTTGATGGAAAATTATGTAGGTCTAAGTGATTTTTTCTAATTTCTAGCAAATTACTAATCTTTCTATTTAAAGTTTTTTGCGTAATTATTACAACAAAAATGGCTAATGAATATCAACTGATGGAAAATATAAAACCACATAGATATCCATGATGCAATAGTGACTTAAAATATACGGGTACAACATAGAATTAGTTAATCATTTACAACAGACATTTTCAAAATTTAATGGATCATTCGGGACATGTTTTGTATCTCTCAAAACTCACGAAAGTGCGCATTCGTAAAACTTTTTAGTAATTTTTTTTAAAATTTTTAAATGAAGTAAATATTTAATACGAATACAATATACGAATTTTTATTATTTCAAGATATTAAGAATATTATTTCAGGATATTACAATTAATGTTAATAAACAATTTAAGAATTGGTCAGACAACAATAATTATAAATTAGATCTATATAATTTTCAATATTAATATAAAATATGTTTATAATTTGAATAATGAGATATATTATTAAACTCTTATTTGATTAATATTCGCAATAACAACCTTATTACACATCTTAATTTTCCATGAATGACTAACGTTCAATGACAGTACTTCGTTCTAATCTTATCAATTTTCACAAAAACTTCGCTGCCTATTAATAATTCTCTATTTTTAATTTTTTTAATTCAGACCACAACACAGTCATTATCCTCTAAATAAACTCTATTTCCAACAAAATTTCCGATCCTTAAATCTGGTTTCAGATGAAGTTTACATAATGAAAAGAGTGATGATAATTAATAATACTGTAAAATCCCTTACTTTCCTCCATGCCAATATTTAATCTGAAATTTATAACAGTAACTGAAATAAATGCACTACAATTTATTTCTTCTTTTTTTTCAACGGCTACAACAAATATATCTGTTAATATAAGCTCATCCCAACCCCCATAAATCAAATATGTATATTCCCTTTACTTTGTAAAATTGTTGAAAAATCCATAATACCTAAAAGCTGGTATAACGGAATCTAGATTTATAAAATTTAATTCCATTTTGATGGTATTTACATTAATATTTTACTTTGATAATTTCCAACTGTCGCAGTTGTTTGAAATGACGATTAGATAATTTAAATGTCAATCAATTCGATTTTGTGATTCATAAAATATTTTTATAAGTATTATTATTCTTTTTTCTTATTTAAAAAAGAAATTTATTTTATGGTGAAGCAATCAATTTTTCCATTTGGTGTATCTTTTTACATATATCAAAGATACATTATTTTGTTTTGAAGGATATTTATTGTATTCTGGGTTGAAAAATAAGACTATTATTATTCATATTCTTAGATGGGTACCATTTGGTTTTATACATCAACCATAGAGAAAACTCATCAATAATTATTAGCCTTAAATTTATTTTAAGGATTCAAAAAAAAACATAAATTAGATGCCAATGCTTACCTGGATTCACCCAGTGATTTTGTTTCACCCTTGGTAATGCCAGTGCATTGATCATAAAATTTTTTTACCTATCAAACACTTCCTTAATGGCTTTTATGACTCTGGTCACCAAAAATATTTTTTATTCTGTATTCTGAATTCACCATGTCCTTCATATAACTCATATAAGCTCTGAGTTTCCGGTGTCATTTTTTTATTTCAAAATTATTGACGTTATTCCGATCATTATCACAATCTTCTTCAAAAATAAAAGGAATTCCCTTCATCTTTTTAAAAAAATTGAACTTCATTAACGTTTAACGCGTTCGTTTGTAACATATAAGTAATAACTCTTTTTAAATCTCAAAATGGATATTGGCCATTTTTGACACCACTTATTACTAAATAGCTGGATGTTTAGCAGACTATTAAGTTTCGACACAAAAATAATAATGTCACTCAATACTTAAAACAAATCAAAATAGGGTGTTTTGCTGTTTGGGCTAGGTAAAACATTATTAATTATTATAATTAAGTTGAACCAGGACACAGCCATAAAACTAGGAAAAAAAATTATGATGAACCTGAATCTTGCATATATCGAATATTTCGATGTCCAAGATAATGTTGCACATAATCTATCATTCCTTATATATTATAAAATACTAAATTTTATAAAAGAGTAAGTGATATGTTTTAGAGGGCAATCTGTCTGGATAAAAGACTTAGACAAAGATATCCCGAATACACTTAACGATATCCTTGGGTATTAAAAGACACAGATCAATCTAAATTTTAATATTTTGGTATTTATCTAGGATGTCTTTTGGTCCGGTGTCTTTTTTTAGGTGTTTATTGTCCGGGATTTATTTTATAGGTATAAAAATTATATATAAACATTTTATTCTATTGTACCAACACAAAATAAAAAATATATATAATATTCCATATTAAATTTTTTTAATCAAACTAATTAATCGACTTTAATTTAAATAAAAAAGTATAAATTCACAAAATAAATATAAAAAGTTAGGCTGGGTCTCTACCTTTTTGAAAAATGTTTGAACTTCTTGATATGTGAGTTAAAACATAGTATCAGAAAATTTAGAGAATTTTTTAAAAGAAAAAAGAATCTTATGAAAGAAGATAGGGCCAGCATTATTAAAAGGTATAATAATTACGGTTTCCAAAATATTTAAAAAATATTTATTAATTGATGAATTCCTTATTATAAAGAAAATATGGAATAAGAGATAGGAGTATTTTAAAACCATTTGTCAAATATATAAATTCAATGTTAACAATAATACATTACCATAATGTAATCACAATTACTCTGTAATGCTTTCGCTATAGAGAAGTAAATTTTCTAATTTAATTGCACAATTATTATAGTGATTTCTATACTAGTTCAATAATATTTTTATTTAAAATATTAATTGTTTGATAATTATTTGTTATTTTTTTTTATAATAAACAGATCTTAGAAGTATATGTATAAATATTTTACTATATATACTATAATCATGAGTATTAAACATATTTTACATAATTTTTACACAGATGCGCTTATCCCTCTCCACTTCCCTAATTAAACTCTATCCCAATGAGTGCATTTAACTGATCATTTAAACTTTTAATAAGCTCTTTAAACTTAATTTCATAAAAAATATGTCGCAATTTTTAAATGGATCAAAACTATTCAGAATCATCATGGGATAAATGGATGCCTAAGAACTTAGATATTAGAGTACTCATTAGTAATCTTCACTTACTGTATTCGGAAATATTTTTATGGTAGATCCCATATTCCTTTAACTGTATATTTTCTTAACCATGTTTGCTTTGATAGTCACATCATTAATTGAAATATTTCTATTGACTAAATAAATTTTGAATATAGGGTTAAATTTAGAAGCATGGTTTCTAAGTTTTAATTTATTGATCATTTTATTTATAAATATCTTTAACAATCTTTTTTTTAAAATCAAAATTATGCTTGAACGTTTTTCTTAAAGAATTTGTAATTTATTGAGTTTTATTTATGTAAAACACAAGCTGAAAAGATTATATTTTTTTTAAATATTGCAAGATATAAGAATGAATATAATGCAAAAGGGAATTGAAAAATAATTTAATTTTTCGTTTTTACGAAATTTACTTTGCGAATATAAATGTCAATAAAAACTTGAAAACAAAATTATTTTTTTATATTTAATTGTCATTTTTAGATAATATTTTAAATAATATTAGTATTATTGAACTGTCCAGATCTATTCAAACAGAACTCAAATTTATTAGACTCAGACTTTTCTATGAGTCAAGTTCGTACTTGTCCAAAATTTTTTATTCTGACCGCATGGGGCCTCCGATTTCGACCAATTTTTATTTTGTATTCTTAATTTTTCTTATAAATCCTTTTAAGAATTATATTCAATTTTTGCTCTAATTTAATATCGTGTACAATTTTGGATAGAATCTTTAGGAATACCAAATTTAATTAGTCGCTTAAATATTTAGAAAATATTTTATCGTAAGGTCCAATGCAAAACTCTACTTATAAATTATTTTATTAATGGCTAGTTGCAATATTTGAATTAAGATAAGTAATTTTATTTCTTAAATTTTATAAAAAATATTTTAATTATATAAACATAATTTTTATTATAATCATAGTTTAATTAAGTTTTTATTTATTTTAAAAATATGAATATTATAAATATTTTATACAAATATACTGTTCCTTAAACTCCAAATTAACATTTCTTTATTTTGGAAAACATGCTTGTTTCAATAAGGTATTTCAATGACTTTTGTCACCCAAGAAAATAACAAGGGTCAAGAGTTTTTTCTGAATAAATTGATTTTAATCCTTTTTTATAACATTATTATATGAAATTAAATTAATATTTCTTAAAGCCAGGAAGAGTATCGATATAAACAAAGCTATAACTCGAATTTAAATTTGACTTTTTTTAATTTGGACATTTATAATTTTCTGACATCTAAACAATAATCCTACTTTATATTTTAATAAATAGAGGCAGCGATAAATAAAATGAGTAAATTTATATTTTTTAATATAAATACACATATGTTTGGGAATCAAATTATTTTTAAGAAGTATTTATTTTATTAAAAAAGAAAATTAACAAAATTAGTGTTATATATGTATTAAATTTTTTGGGATCAATTCAATTCTAATACTCCTCTTATTTTGAAATCCTAAGATTTCACATCATTTACTAAGTGCATTTTATGAGAAATCTCATATTATTTTTAAAAGCTGGATTTGTTAATTTTATACAATTTGGCCATATATTTTTCTGTATTTCCTAATTTATAAGAAAAATGCATATTACAAAATTAATATAAATTAAGATTAGTTTAAAAGTTCATGGCAAATTTTTCTAAAATTATTATTTAGGATATAACTAGAAAATATTTTCTGTTAAATAATCTTTCAAATTTAAATATCCCCTAATTATAATATATACAAACTTTAAATTAAAAAAATCTAAAAGGGTTATGTTGAAAATCGTATTTTATTTTGATGATTTTTCATGGATGTCACAATTAGGCATGAAACACAATAATTTTGAAATTTATCTTATAGTTCCCCAATTTTTATATGTAAAATCTAGTAAAATTCTGAGAGGGTAGGGGGTTGAACCATGTAATATTTTAATGATATGGAATTAAGGGTGTGTAAAACAAGGGTAAATGTGTAATTTCCCGGAAATTTCTCCTTTAGTTTCCCAAATTTTTGTAATATGTTTTTTTTATTAAATAATAACTATTTTTTGATATTTTACTAAGATATTTTTTCCTTAAACATTTAATTATAATTTTTTCAAACCTTTCGAACAAATACAGAAGTGTAGTTTAATGTTAAATGTAGTTAATAAACAAATATAATAAAATATAGGAATAATCTTAGAAAATAAGTAAATATGGTATAATTGTAATAATTTGAATATGTGATAAATAAATGTATTTATAATTAATGCAAATGATTATATGAGAAAGAAGGGGGGGGGGATTTTAAATAATTGGAAAGAAGAAGAAAATCTTGATTAATCGGGCTCCTCGGGGAATGAACCCATGAAGCATATAAAATTAGATTTTATAATCTGAATTCCTATGCGTTGACGTAAGTAGACGGCTTCTTTTGGGTCTCCTGATTTAGTTCTTAAGGCTCTGACAATCTTTTTAACTAGGTTAATAGCCTGACTTCCAAAGCTTGTTAAGATTTTTGTGACAATTGATACAAATTTATCAGGAATATCCACTCAATTGATGTTGAAGAGTGAGAAGGGGTAATGCACGAAAAATCCCACGCTAGAAATCGGCTATTCTCACAAAATTGATAAATCAAAATTTTGTTTTTTATAAGTATATGCTTCTTCTCAACCATTTTCTATGATGTAATAACTCAGGTAAGAATAAGGAGTAGGATTATAGGTTAGAGAAATATTGGATAAGGTGGTTAATTAAAAGTTAGAGAGGTATATGATTATAAACAGATCAATATAAATTTTAAACAAGATAAAGACAATTTACTTGAGTTGAACCTTAAATATTTTAATTTTTATTATATAATTTTACAACACCATACTTGTAATTTATTATTATTCTATCTCATTTGAAGTTTTTGATATTAAAATTATACAAAATAATTGTTTAAATTAATTATCTAGCTATAAAAATATATTTATATTACAGATGAAATTTATAATAATATAAAGAAATTTTAAAGATAATTTTTAGTATATTTCAAATTTATATAATAATTTTTATTATATAATATAATGAGGTAAAATCTAATCAGTTCCAAGAAAATACTATTAATAAAATACATTAATTAATGAATTGTATAAAAAGCAAATTAAACTAGGTATTGAATAACTGCCGTTTCTATGTCAAATTGCGCATTTCCCATACTTAAATGAGTGTGAAGAAATTATTTTAATCTTTAAAACCAGCATATATAATTAAAAAACGAATATAAAAGAATTAAAAATATTAATAGATTATAAAAAAAATAAAAATTTGATTCCCATATGTGATGGGTGGACAAATATAAGAGATTAATATATTATAAAATTAATCATAGCAATCCCTAGCTACATATTCTATAAATCAATTGAAACCGCCAAGTTTGAATACAGGGAAATATATTTTTAAGGAATTTATTAAATATTTGAGGAAATAGGAAACACTAAGATTAACACTATTTAATTTCCTTTTATAGGATATTGCAAATAATATATTGCTAATTCAAATTTTAAGTTTAAAGTATTATAAAATATATAAAATCCTACAATGTTGTTATCAAGAAGAAAAACAAAAAAAACCAAACTATTTAAACTAAAAATTTGATTGCTTCCTTAAAGTTGTGCCACAGCCCTTTTTGGGCAGTGTTTAAAAAATAAAAATAATTTTCAGGATTGACAATAATTTATATTTTTATACAGATAATTCAGAATCTCGAAATAGGATAAATAATTTGTAAAGTCAGAAATGGTTTGTCTCCAGTTAATAGGGTAAGCAACTTATGCAAATGACAAATTTCTAGATTTTAGATGTTCAAGATATTACCTTGAATTGATTTAATCTTCAAATAAATATAACGAACAAAATAATCAAATAAATAGTATATTAATAGTCAAAATGTTATCAATAAAAGTTGAAAAATATCAATATTGGCTGGAATTATCCGTTATCATTGTATAGATTTTGCTTTATTTTAATGAATATTTTTTATTTTTTATCTAAAATTTTCTTAATTTTTATTATATTATTTATATAATTAGCTGACTTGATTAAAGATGCGAGTAAATTGATATTTTTTATTTAATATTTAAAATATTAAAGTCATTAATTAATTTTCTAATTGATGCTAATTTGTTTAAATCACAGGAATTGCACATAGGTCAATATATTAACTTTATTTTTTAAATAAATAACAGAAATAGAAGCAAGATGTAAATTTTTATAATTGTTAATACATATTTTTATCATATAATAGTAATCAAAGCGATTTACAAGATTTTACCTTTTTCAATTTCAAAATTTTGCTTATTTGATGGAATAACTTGTTTAATTAGGTTCAAACGTATGATTAATCTTTCCCTTCTGTTAAATAATAAACAATATTAATGAATAATAAATATTAAAATAACTTCTATTAACCTCTCTTAATCAGGGTCCTAAACAAGCCTAGAGAGCAAACCCGATTTTTAGCAAGTCTTAATCTTGTTTACATGATTTCTACAAATAAATATTTTTATTTTTAATAAGATTTCAGGATTTATAATATTTTTAAAATATTGATCAGACTAATATTATACAAGACTAGGCCTATTTAAAAAAAAGAATCAAATAATAACGTTTACGAATATTAATCATATTTTTCAAATACTAATAAATAAAATAAATTATATGAACTATTTGAATAATTCGAATATTCATCGAATTATTTGAATATATCTCACACAACATCTAGAATGCTTATAAGATTAAATAAAAAAAATTTTAAATGGGTCCCAACTCACCTGATATCATTTTTTGTTTTGGCAATATATCTGTCAATTCTAAAAAATTAATAAAATAATAGATCGAGAGAGGAATTAATTATTCAAGTTTTTCGTAAATAGCATCCAATTATCAAAAGGGTCATAAGATATGCACATTCAAAGTTGAACATACAAAATTAGAACTTTTCAACATGTAAACAGTAATATTTTTATTAAACTTTACAATTAGATAAAAACATAAAAATAGCAACCTAGCTTTCAAAATGCTTATGAAACCAACGTCTTTAGAAGGACAAAGAGTGGATGATATAAAATTTGGATCAACGAGATGGAGTTCTATCCTGCTGGAATATAAAAAAATTACTGCCCCACAATTCTTACCTAGCAGTGCTCACCGATTTAATCACAACAATATGCACTATTTCTTTTTGATTCCCGGATCGATAAAGATATCTGTGCAGCCAAAACTTGATACCCTGACCAAAACCATAACAGATTTAGGGAAGTTTAAAAGATACAAAACCATCGATTGGCTGCAACTTGTTTGATTTCATTAGAACTGCATCGCACACTTTAACATTTTGCAGATTTACTGGTGGAGTTACTGTAAACAGTTTTAAATACGTTAACCACATGAAATAAGCCAACCTCTAAGGATATTTTAGAGGTTGTTTGGTACTACCAGACCAAAATTCTTATATGCATCAATTAAGTTTTGGGCTTATTTATTTTATAAACATTTTAGCTGCAGTCCTTTGTGAATAATCGGATGCACTAAAGTTCGTGAAATAACAGTTTATAGGGATTTGTTATTTTGTAGGGTTTCTTGGCTCAATAAGAGTGAAATTAAAAATTTCTATTCGAGATCTGGGGGTTTTCTGCTAATCCGGTAGCATCAATTTTGCATTGAACCAAGGCTGGATAGGCTAGTCTGTTAGAAAATTCCTACAAAGTCTTTTGGATCCATAATTTTATTATTGTCTTTAAATTTTATCAAACTCAAGTCATCTTTACTTAAAACCATATTGTCTTTTTATTAAATGTAAACAGCATTATTAGGATATTATATTTTTTAGGCAAAGTATGCAGCTAATAGAAATTTATCTTTCATGTTGGAAACTTTCGAATTTTGTTGTTGCAATTTTGAATGTGCATAATTTGTCCGCTCGGCCCGAATTCATTTAAATATCGAAAAATTTAATTTTTTTTATTAATGCCTTGTTTCTTGCAAGAATTTTAAAATACATCAATTCATTTGATAAAATTTATTGTATCATTTTTAAAAATTTTAAATCGACCCACTCCGAAATTTTTTAAAAATATTAGACTCGAGCCCAAATAAAAATAATTTTTTAAAATCCGGCCCCATAATTTGCAGATCTCTTATACAAAGTTTATTGTAGCCTTACATAAGAACTATTTCTAATATATTTGTTATAGTTATGATTTTAATTAAGAGTTTTTTTTGTAAAATATTTAGATAAATATTTGACTCTCAAAAAATCCCCAAGAAAAAATGCCCATAAAAATATAACGTAATGAAATTGTATATTTTGCAGAGAACGCTTACATGTAGGAAGGATTTTAGGGTAAGTTAAGAGATAGGGAAAATAAAATAAACAATTTTTTTAGATCAAAAGGCAGAATAATTAATTGCAAGAAATACATGTCAAGGTTATTCTTATCAGACAACATTTTAAAACTTTATTTTATATAGGCTTTGGACTAAAGAATTATTAAAAACAGTTGATTCGTTATTTTTTAAATTATGATGCCTTAAAATAATTTATTTTCTTCATGATTTTAAATAGATACACAAATTATTTGGATAATATTTATATATATAATATTCTGAAGAATTATATTTATGAACATCTAACGAGTTATATAGGTGTATTCTAGAAAATCATAGGTTGAATGTCAGTAACTAAAACATAGAATATATGATAATTGGTAGAGATGTCATTGATATATATTAATGGCAACTACAGACAACCGAGGGCTGCAAATATCTGGGTTTCACTCTATAAAGCATGATTTAAATGAAAATTGAAGGATTGTTTAAGATTGAGAAATTTATAGTGAAATACTTTAACAAAAAAATTCCACGCAAATTAGGCTAAGATATACAGTTCTATATTAAAAGTAAGTATCCAATATAGAGAAACATGTCCAAGCAAAAAATAAGATGAGAAAAGCCTAAATAATGTATATGAGAATTGAAAATAATAGCTGGCATAAATTAAAAGGAATAATATTAGAAATATATGTTTATATATATATACTAAGATATTTAAAGGTAAAATTCATAAAAACACAAAAATCATCATAAATAGATTAATAATGTGGGTATGCGATTAGAAGATCTGATAACTATATCGAATACTAGGTCAAGAGTTGTGCATAAAATAATATTAAATACTTAAGGAGCTAATTACTTAAAAAGTTGAAAGCTAAAATAGAAAAAATATTAATTAAATGAATATCGCGCCAACCTATAAATATTTTACGGGGTAGAGGTTGATTTTTCAAGGGAGAAAAAGAATCAGTTTTCACAATTATTTTTAATATAGATCTGCTCTTAAGTTGGAATAAAAATTTTCATATTTTCATAATATATAAATAACATTATTATATTTTCAGAATTTTTTTATATTATTCAATCAAAATATATTCTATTTTTTTTATTCAAAACATTGTAGTAATTTGTTTCAAGAAGGAAATTAAATAAGCCTCCTGTTCTATGTAATAACAAATAAATTTATAAAATTTAATTTGGGTATATTCTAGTTTAAAATTTTGTCATACATTTTCTAAAGGATATTTAATTTTTTCAATTATAAGAAATTTAATTTATTTTTTTAACAAAATTCTATGAATATTTGTAAATAAATTTAAAGTTCGATTTAGCTTTTAGAATTGGATGTTCCCTCTTTTCATTTTTAGTGTGTCTAAATTATATACTATCTGGGAACCACTTTAACGCTTTTCAATTATGATTAATTTAACATAGTTTGAAATTATTTGATATTCTTAACTTTTATTACATAAACAGATTATACATTTAAAAAATCAAGTAGATATATATATTTATTAATTACATTTTTTTCCATTTTTTTTAATGGATAATGTTTGATAATTGTTTATAACTAATTGACTCTCTGTGGTAAAAGGTTATGTTATGACATATTGCGCCTAGTATATTACTCTAATGCATTTTACGGAGTCATATCTAAAAACTCCAAGAGTCTCATTGACTTTTTGGATGAGCATGATTAACATGGATGGAAGCAGTTAGATCTGTATATTTATTAAGATGTTATTTGACAGAGATACCAGGCCAGTTCTCGTTGAAATTATAGAAGATAGTAATTGTGTTTAAAAATATAATTTATTTTTGCTTGTTATAAATTATTTGTATATAAATTTAGTTTAAACCTCGTTTTAAATTAATTATTTCAATTATTATTTTTTATTTTTACCGTTCAGATTATCAATTAATTGTTGATTTTTTTATTTAAAAAAAATATATATTGAGTATTGAATGTCGAAAAGCTAGTTTAAGACTTATATTATTTGTGATTTTACAGATTTTTCAGTAGTGTTCCTACAGTTTTAGAAAAATAATGTATCATTGCCAATGTTCTCCTCTGTATAAATGATAAATGGTCAAAATATAAAATTAATATATTAAGGCGTTCCGAGGTTTAAGTGGTAGTGATTGAAGAAATTTTTCGTGAAAACAAGTCTCTACAAGTATAATTCTAAACTAGAGGCCGTTCTTTAGCCTAGTGAGTTTTATTTTACCTGTGGATTTGTTGTTTTAGGTATTTCTACAGGTTCAAATGTTAAAGAGTGGTTGAAAGGACTATGAGAACATTTATTTACTATAGTGCTCATGCCTACCTTCTAACTGCAATAAATATATGGTACCCTTTACTACGGGCATAGGCTACAGATGTGTATGATAATCATATTTGTTTTCGCATGGAGCCATTTGGGACCTGTATTGGGAAATAGTCATGTGATTGGTAGGAATAACATTTAGCCATTTATAAACAATATAATTAAGAATACATTGATTCTTGGTTAGTTCTTCGGATTGCCAGTTGGTTTAATTTTGTAGGTTATAGTCAGATATTTATGCTATTTTTATTATTAGCAAAATGATGAGAAATCTAGACATAATTTATATTTAATCAGGTTAAGTAGCTCGGTGATGGTTGGCTTAGAATTTAGAATATATTTTTATTTAATACATTATAATTTCAATCTATTTTTTATAACAAACAAATTAGAAATGGGCCATTAAACTTTTTGGGAAATTTACAATTATATTGTTTGAATGATTAATAAATAATTTTGGTATAATAAAATTATTTTTACATGGTATAAAGGTGCTTGGTTAAATTGGGGTTTATTATTATAGTCTTCTTTTTTATTAAAAAATTGTGATTAACTAATATTGTCAACTATTTTATTTGAATCTTTTTAAAATTGTGATTAACTAATATTGTCAACTATTTTTAAAATAATTATTCGATATCATAATAAAATATTGGGTCAGGATCAAATCAAATGTATTTGATTTTTTTTTAAAGTTATAATTCAATGAGATAATACTAAAAAAAATTATTTTACGATATATCAAAAAATATTATGTGTGCCAGATTATTAATAATTGATAAATAAAAATTTTTTCTTTAAATTTATATGTTCCATTGGTTATCTAAGCGTGCATTTTAATTTTGAGGCAGGACAGATAATCTCATTTTAAATCATATACAAAGTATATTAAAATTATAGTTTATTTAAAAAATTAATAAACTAACTATAAAGATATGCGGGATAAATATCAATTTCGTTAGACAATATATTGATATTTTTTCTCTACTTTGAGAGAATTAACCTGAGATTCCTTTAATGACTATAAATATAAAATGATTTCTAAAACGGATATACTCATTATGTGTGTAAACTAAGATTAACCCTCCCCCCCCCCTCCCGCAACCTCCAAGTTAGTGTATAAGATTTTAACAAAACACTTATGTCTATTTATTTATAGGACCCTAAGCTAGAAGATTAAAAATTGAAAGATAGCCAATTATACATATTTGCGAATATTTTGTTGCAATGTATTAATTTCTAATCAATTTTATTGTTCCTTATAAGATTTATATACTAATCTAATTGGCATATTATAAGTTTTGTATTTGATTTAAATTATTTTCTTGAACTCACCTACCAATATAATAATTCTTAATCAAAAAACTTAATTTAAAGATTAAATTAGTGAAATCCAAAATGATATAAATTTTCTTAAATTTATTCTCCCTAATCTTTAGTTTTTTAAATATCAGAAATTAAGACAATTATTGTTTTAAATTGGTAAAAATATTGGCTACAGGGATTAGTTTTTATATATACATATATTTAAAAATCTCATTAGTTAAAAAAAAATCATAAGTGATTTTAGAAAAGTATCCAAAACAAATGTCAACCTTTCGTGTTAAAATGTTTAACAATTACTTTATACATTTAATATAACATAATATATGGCATTATTGTAAAATAAAACAATAATAATTATATTCAGAGTCGTTTCGCTTTTTATTATCTCATTCTATTTTCTTACAAAATTTTAGCAGGCATTTAATAGTTTCATATAAAATTCTTTTTATAATATTGTTATAAATTCTAAATTAATTTTCCCCGTATTATGACTTTAAACTGAAATTAAATTTAGTTCTCTTCTATTGTAAATATAATAGAAAACTTAATATTTTCAGGCCAAATTGATTTTTGATAATTTAAAATTTGATATTTAAGATACAGCTTAAGACTTGTTCTAATTATTATTTTGCTTTTATATAATTTTCCTTCTAGCATTATGCCGACTTTTTTTACTTTGTCTGAAATATTTATCTTCAAACTATTTACCAAACGCTGAAGCAATAAAGAAATGTGAAATATATAATAATTATCAGCATAAATTTCTGAGATAATGCTTCCAGATGTTTGGCTAACTTTATGGTTAAGCAGGTATTTTTTTTTATTGGCTGGCGAAATCGATTAAAGGATTAATAAGGCAACCAGATAATTAGAACTTCTACATTCACCGTTCTTGCCTAAATTATACCAATAATTTTAATCTTTAAACTAACTACCAAAGAAAATAATTCAATAAAATATACTAATAATGCCCTAATTAATAGTTTAGTATAAGTTTCAGAATTAGTGTTTCTTAAAGTTTGGCTCACTTAATGCTTAGAGCCTGTCGTCATAGTATTCATTTTATTTATAACTGTTTCTTTTCGGGGTTATCATATTTGAGTGAGGAATTGAAAGTCAGGTATTATATTAACGCATGCCAGATTATATTTTTTTATATTTTCCATTATAGCACGATGTCTATTTTGACAATTTTCTTTTTTCTTTACACAGTCTACCAAACGGATTTTAATATACAATTATGATCTAAAAACATTGATAAAATTTACTGAATAACTCTCAGTCACTATTTATTCAAGTTGGCCAAAATATTGTTACTAATATTTTCTTTTATAATATACTATCATGGTTAAAGAAAGACCTTAATAAAGGATAAAACATTGTCATATTTTTGAATAAGGGATTATTTAGCCAAAAATAATGGAGATTATATAAACACCGCGGAAAAATCATTATATAATATTTTTTTTTATAGTAGGGAGTAGGCCGAAGACCGGTAAATAAGGGGTTTAAAAAACACTGTAGCCCTTCCCCTTCCTGGATAATCCAGGCTACGCTTAGTATTACTATAATATAAATACAAAAAGTATATTTTAAGTATTCGCGTTACTACCCAACACTGGCTAAAGATTTTTGAGAGATTGAAGAGAAATGAAATTTGATAAAGAGTATATAAAGGTAAAATTTAAAATTATAGAGAATCTTTTGGCCCAAGGAGAGGATGTTTCTTTATTGTGAATTTGTTGTCAATGTTATTGAGTACTACTACAAGTTTATGTGTTGAAGGAATAAGAGATGCCAAAAGGGCCCAAAACATTTATTACAAGATGGCAAATATATGTCTCTTTTATCTACAATGTAATGGAAAATAATTTAGCGAGAAATAAATCCCTCCAAGGACAAGAAAATTTGAGAATCGATTGCCAGTAACCCCTAATATAGGAAGTATTTCTTCCACCCCTATGATAGGGGCTAAAAATCTATATTTAGTATGCTTTTTAGGTTTATCTTGATCATTGATTCTAATAATGATAGATCGAGATAGCTAAACATTATTGGTAATTTTAGGGATATATTATATAAAAAGTTGTTATTGAAAAAAATGATGAAAAAGTAAGGCTTTATATTTTATTGTCTCTCTAAATTTATTTAGGATTAAGAAACTAATTTCTCAATGAATGATATAAAGTGAGCAAGGTATTATTATTTATGGATAGACTGTAGCAGAGGATTATAGTCAGAAGGGGAGCACAATTCACATTTTTTTAAGTTTAGTGATAGGGTGGTGATTAAAATAAATTTTTTTTATTTTATACATTATATTCTTAATGTATATTTATGACAACAAGCAGAAATGGTTAAAAAATCTTATTTGGGAAATTTACGATTAAATTAATTAAATTTTGGTATAAAGGTATTTAACATTGTATTTCGTTAATATGGTCATTTTTTAACTTTTTAATAACTGTGATTTGCTAATATATGCATTTTTTCTATATTTTTGAAAATTGATATTTTCTATTTTTTTGAAAATTGATATTTTCTATTTTTTTGAAAATTGATATTTTCTATTTTTTTCAAAATTGATATTTACTAATATTGAATATTATTATTTAAATAATTGTGATTATCTAATAATGTCAATTTTAAATAATTATAACTAATATTGCCAATTCTAATAATTATGATTTACATTTTTCATTTAGAAATTTTTCTAATTATAATAAAATTTTAAGTTGAGCAGCAAATCAGATATCTACTTAGTTGAATTTTTAAGTGTGTACCAACAAGAAAAAAAAAATTAAAGCTATATAAAAAAAATATAAAATCCTAGATTATTATTAATCCGTTTTGTACTTTCATATTTTTTTATAATTAATATCATTTTATTGATATTTATATGATGCCAAAATTTATTGTTAAAATTCTGACTGTTTGGAGGCAAAGCAGAAAATCTTTTTTAAATAATTGTATATTATAATAACTTTTATAAATTAATATCTCAATATCATAGAAAATATGATATAAAATCTATATTCTATATCTTAGACCTATTTTAAGTTTAATATATTAAAATCAGTTTTAGTCCAAAATAATCCTTCACATTGAAATTATAGCATCTTAAAAAGTTCTGGTTAACAAAAATTATGAAATATCTTGTGATATTTCAAAAATTATATCCATCAAATCTAAACCAAACTAAAATATTAAATAATTTTATTTTTAATTTAATTTTAAAAAATATGAGGTTTATTTAATCCCTACTGAATAACGAAGGATTGAACTATATGGATATGGTGGATATGTTAATTTCCGTTATACACTGTATTGATATTTTTTCTCTATTTATAAATAATGGTCTAAGTAGTTCTATTTAAAAAATTAAGAACGACCCCTTCCCTTTCACCCATTGTTACAGAATCGGATTATTGAATATATAAAATAATCTAATTTAAAACGGATACTGACAGTTTCTGTAAACTATTAGATTATCTCCTGGAGTTCCATGTAGTGTTGTTAAACGGCTAGTTTTGAGCCGATTTTTTTAAAGGGCTAGCTCAATATTGTAGCCAGAAAAATATTGCTAAAGCCTCGAAATTTCGATAATATATGGCTAGACTTTTGTTCCTTCTGGCAAAATTTTCAGGCTTGCGTAATATTCTTCAGGGAAATATTCATTAGCCGTTTTTAAAAATTGGCTCAAAACGAGCCGTTTAATAACACTAGTTCCATGTGAAATTTAGATATTGCTATACATACCCTATATAGAGGGGCTTAAGCTAAACGATTAAAAATTGAATGTATCTAATTATTTATTTGCGCGTAATTTAATTATTTTATTAGAAAATTTAACACAATTCATAAACATTTTATAGAATAGTTTTCAAGTATAAAAAATTACTGATGCAAGATGAATCGCATTCGCCCCCTAAACGTTGTAGGTACAACAGAGCTACGCTAGGTATTTCTCATTTCTATCTAATTGTATTTTTTTATCAGGAAAAAAATATGAAAAGTCCTTTACACGTTTGTGGGCAAGCCGTACGTATTTGTAAGCACAATAGTCCAAGGACTATCATTTAAACGTCTCTAGACTGATTAAGAGGGAAACCAGACAGGGGGATGTCTGACTTAAATTTAATGTTTAATTAGTCGGAGTTAAAGATATGATCACTATAAAAGAAATGTACCTGTAATCTTGTTGAAGGTATTTAAGTATTTGTAAAGGAGAATGATTAGAGTTATGGAATAGATAGATATTATTTTAGATAACTTGTTTTAATCTTAAAAATCTTTTATATAGATTTTTTATTATATTTTATTTATGAATTGTTTCCATGTTCAAGCCTACAACATCTTTCAATACTCGGTAAAACCAAAGTGTCTTGTTCTACTGTGCGACTTTCCCTTACAGGTAACGAAGCATGTTATAGCGTCATGGACTAAATCGCAGTTGGGGTTTCTCAGTATATGAGCTCTAGGAAATTGAATGCGTTTTTTCTTTAATGTGATGTAGGTTGGTAGGATAAAAAACACCATTTTTAATACTTAAGACTTTATTGTTAAACGTCTGAAGTTTCATGTTGTCGACTTTGCTAATTTCCCAAGTTTTATAGAAGTATAACAAGGAATGAGAATAGAATTAAATATTAGCAGTATTGTGAAGGCCGGTATCTCCCTTGTCTTCTAAAGCTTGAAGTACTTATACAAGGCTAAACTAGAATTTTTTATCCTTAATATGAGCCCTTCCTTACAGCCACCTGTATTGTCTAGGGTAATCTCGAGATAATTAATTTTTATGACTACCTTAATCACTTCAGGCCCAATATCAATATTCTCTATGTGAGGTGTGCGAATCGCTAAAAGAATCATGGTCTTGTTAAATTTTATTTCCAGCCCAACTTTTAAACTTACAGATTTTAGTAAGTGGATAAGATTAAGTATCTTCCAGATCTAATCATAAAAAAAATAATAAACACTTTCTATCCTCCCCAAACGAAATGTTTTTTATCATAATTTGTGGAATTATAAATTTGATATTTATGTTTATTTAGGTTTCTAAAAATTATTCTATCTATTTAATATTTTAATAGAATATATGACGACGCAATTATCGATATCTATCTATAAGATTAAGTAATGCTAATTTTAATCAGAGCTATTTCCCGATTGTTCACTTATTCCATAATATTAACTGGCATATCAAGTACGTATATCTTCTGATGGTGATGTTATTATTATAAGAAAAAAAATGGGCAAGTTGAAAAAATTTTAAAAATTACCAAAATAATACAAACTATTCTCCTACTCACCCCATCTTCTTCAATTTTGTTCGATAACGATAATATCAAAACTTTCTATCCCTTTCCAATATTGGTTTCCTAGGTGGGGTTATAATATAATATCTTTATATGGGCTTATATTAAAGCGATTTAAATTAATTTTATAATATATATTTTAAAATAATAAAAGGATAAATAAATTAACTTCTGAATTAAATTTAGTCATTTCTTATAAGAGTGAGTCCATATTCAATGTTGTTAAACGCTTTTAAAGTAGCGTATCGCTACCGCTATTTTATAAAAAGCGGGTTATCTCTACTGCTATCGTTTTCAAATGAGTAGCGCGGTACTTTTTACGCCATTTTGATTTTTTTTAAAAATATATTTTACATAACTTTATTTCCACAAATAAAATATTGGTATAAATACATGACTCTAATTTGTTACATATTATTTAATATTGCACTTTAATAATAATAACATTTTGGTACTGTCATCCCCATGTTTAGAGCGACGATCAGAAAGTATAAGCTTTGCCATGCTAAATAATCGTTCAGCATTAGCACTTGAGGGCAACGCAATATTAAATCTAATAAACACACTTTTTATATAAAAAAATCATCAAAGATATTTAAATGAGTATTTTTAGATTTAAAAAAAGCATCTAGAGGTTCAATAATATTACTATTATTATTTATTTCAAAAAAATCGTCTACGAAAGGCCGCGGTTTCGATCTTGCTATAGTATTAGTATCGTGGTTATGCATGGCATTTTTTAACGTTACCATCAGCCTATCAAGTTGCCCTTTAGATAGTCAAATTAATGTATGGCCATTTTAACTTGAAACTAGGATGAACGAGAGCAGCTATTACATTATCATCATCACAGATCTGGTAATCTAATTTATATAACGCGATTGTATTAATTATAAAATAAGAAGAATACCTTTTTAATTTTCAAAATTTATATTTATCTGAGATATAGATTCATTTCTAAAAAAATATCAAAATAACACTAAATTATGGTAAATAAAGATTTGAAAAATATAATAATTATACACAAGGTAATTAATAATATATTAATTTTGAATTTTTAATAATACTATATATATATTAATATTATAGATTGTGTTGTAAATTAAGCCAATTTAAATTATGGCTCATCAAACAATAAATCATTCATTTTATAATTGTATAATAGAAAATAAAAATAAAGTTTTGACCTTTTCTCAATGCCTTTTAGCATAGACTCTACCAGTGGTTGAAAAATTTTCTTGCATCGAAACCGATTTCCAGTAGTAATTTTTTCTTCAAGATTAAAGCAATTTTTGATTTTGGGAAAAGATAATCTATATTTTTCTCATTTTCCTAAGAAATTTCGCTATCTTCAACAATCTCACACATTTTTAATAACTTATAATGTATATTTTTAAATATAAATTTAAATTTCAAAATTAAATAAAATAAAAGGATTATAATTTTAGCTTTAAAAATATATTATAATAATTTTTAGATGTATTTATTATGTAAAATTGAAAATAGAATTGACATTTCCATTTTAAAATTTGAGCGCTTCGTTTTTTCCTCTTTGTTTTTTTATATAATATTTCTTTACCAATTTTTTTATTATTTTCCTTTACAAACAAAATATTTCATTAATTTTGGAAAAATTAGTAAAAACTGGATAATGATTTTTTTTCTTTTCTCTAATTACGTAAAAAAAAGGTGGGAAAGAGGTGTGGATAAAAATATTAAAGGAATTACCAGCATGTTAAGACCTAATAATAAAGTAGAAATGCAAGCCTCTTTGGGATTGGTAAAGTATTATCATGGAGAGGTTTGCTCAATAGTAACGTCATTATATCAAATGCTTAAGAAAGGAGAGAAACTTGATTGAAAAGATGAACAAGAACGGCTTTGAGGAGTTAAGGTAATAAAAAATTGGAACATTGGGTGTGGACGCGTCTAAAGGTGTAGGAGGAGCCTTATTGCATTGTTGATGAATTAGAGAGGCCGTTGATATTTTTCTCAGGGATATTTAGAGCTGCAGAGACCTAGTATTTCGTGATTGAGCAAGAAGCGCTAGCCGTTATTTTTAGATTAAAAAAATGTCGAAAATTTTTGAATGGTATTTATATGAATCATAAATCATTCCTGCATCTATTAAAAAGGATAGCAAAGAATTAATACTATCGCCCAGACTACCTGTATGACTAATGCTAGTGGGCAGTTTTGATGTACAAGTTAAATATTGACAAGGAATTAAGTCATTATCATGAAAAATAAAATTATTCTTATCATCGAAACCAAAATAATGATTAGATTCAGAACTGTTGTTAAATAAAATAGATCAAATAAATTATGATCACCTTGAAATGAAGATTAATAAATTTGTAATTTATGATTAGAAGTTTAATCAAAATTTGACAAATGAGCATTTCAAATTAAAAAATAAATATTTAAATTTTACATTCTGAATCACCATCGAATTTACAATTTATTAAAATTAAAAAAAAATTAAATTTTTTTTTTTTAGTATTTAAGAAAACATAGGAATTTATATATTTTCTGAATCACCGTTAAATTTGCAGTTTAATGATATATATAGGTGTGCATTGGGAAAGTTTTAACCTGCCTCACGACAACCCATCTAAATGGGCGAGAGGATTAAAATTTTTAAAAAATGGACTGGTGATTGATATTGGTTTAGACAAATATTTAAACAAGGGGTGAACGGGCGGGAAAAGGGAAACGCAAATTACAATTCTTATTTGATATTTTAAATCCTTTAAACAATAAAATAAAATATGCTGATGATGTCGTCAAAGAAATTAATTAGGTAAAAATTATATCGAAAATTTGTTGGATTTGTCTTGTATGAAAGATTATAACAACAACGTGTGTGAAAATCTTTATCCGTTTCCCCAAAAGCAAAGAGAATTCATTTAAAGATTATTAAATTATAAATGCAATGTTTGAAACAGATAGCATCCATGTCAAAATTAAGCAACAACAGATGAGAAGATGTCGTTATATTCCTAACACAACAAAATATTTAAATCTTAAGCAAAGAGTTTTGTATAATTTACCAAATTTTAGGCTATTTTCGTTTATTTTAAGCTTACAATTTATTAACAGTTAATTAAAACAAATTAATTTTTTATTTATTTATTAAAAATTTGTGTTTAATTATTTAAAAATTATAATAACAAACTATAAAACTATATAAAATTACTAAATAAAAATAAATATATATACAAGTATCGTAGGTTCTAAAAAGGTTAGAGGGTTTAAATTAATTGATGAAGGAAAGGAAGAGATGCAGGTTGCGTCCCAAATTAAGGATTTGCCGTTGGACCAGGGGTTACAGGTTAAATCATCGAGTCTGAGGCCATCCTGTAATGAAAGATTAGTTGGTTCGCGGGTGTTGGGAAATTTTGCCTTATTAAATGCATTATGGTTGATTTTGTTGATTGCTTTATGACGGATATGACCTTGGCTACGGGTGCAGATAAAGTTGTGTCAGGGGTTAGGATGTACAGGTAAGTTACATTGGTGGCAAGTGTGTGGTTGTGTTAGTGAACATCTAAGTCATCCTATAGTAACTCGCCATTGTTCGTTGGTTAAAAGATTATCTAAGGTTTGGCTTTAAAGTGCTTCGAGCCATTCGTGCCCTCCAGTTGGATTGTGATGATTATTTGTCGTTAATATCAGTAGGTTAAGGCGATTTTGTGGGTTCTTTATTATGGGTTCAAGATTTGTTATATATTTAGGTTGGAAATGTAAAACCATCTGGGGTAAATTGATTCCAACATTCTTGCTGCTAAAAGATTATCATTGGGAGTTATGAATGATGAGATCGAATTGAGGGATAGGCGATCTGAGATAAATAAAGATAGGGATGGAATAATAGTTCTAATCATGTCGATACCACCTAGTTTTGCAGGTAATTGAGCAACCTTTTAATTAAAGTCCGATAATGAGAGGTTGAGGATTTTTTTATAAAGGTTTTAAGCGAGTATCATGTTGTTTTTTGAGGTTGTAAATGAAGGTTGAGTAAAAAAGATGCCAGATTTAGGTAAAATAAACATTTTTTAAATAATAAAAAGTTGGTGGTTAATGAACTTTTTAAGGTTTTGCATTTCATAAAATGTTTTATCGATAATTTATTCCGATATATTATTATTTAATAATGGGGAGCCCAATAGTTGAATATTTTTTTTTTCAATAATAGGTAACTTTAAAAAGATTAGAGGGTATCTCCGGGTTGAGGAAACATATTTCTGTTGATACACATCAGATAAGTAAAGCCCCTGGCCATCTCGAAACAGAACAATAAAATCGGTTAACAGTATAATGTGCCATCATCTAGGTACAATAGGTTAAAGTCAGGGTCGAGATCTAATTTGAGATTTTTCATCATGTTGTGAATAGCTAAAGAGAATAGGGCCTAAATAAAAAGTGAAACCATTATTGATGCTAACTTGATTACTTTCGAAAAAAGGAGGCATCCACCGCCCAATCGCAATTGGTTTACTTTTCAAAAATCTGATAGCCAAAATTATTATAAAAAAAATAAAATCTGAATCTCAATCCCTTCTGGGGAATTATTAATTAGGATGCATAACTAAAGGAGGCGTAGATATAGCTTCTCAGTGCCTTCAACATCCACCGATAAACTCCGTGTTATGCAAAATCCATTTTAAGAATACCTTCAATGCAATTTCGAGTTGCACTGCTCTTGAATCTTTTTACGATAACTTCCCCCAACGTGCTTCGGACATTGCTATAACAATAGTACTCCCCTCATTTTTAACGGTAACATTATTTTTCCCGAAGAGGGAGTACAATAGGGCATCTCAATTGAGTAGAGGATATAAAACGGATATTCTACTTTGGTGAAAACGATAAAAAGATTTATCAAAGCTATTAGATTATCACGAAAAATATTGACAACTCGACAATCTGAACGAGGAATTAGCATTGCATGAAGGTTTTTGTAACAATAAATATTAATTTCATATTACATAAATATTGTATTAGATAAATAAATTCCTTATCTGTAATGTATATTGAATATTTTTTTTATGATTAATATAGTTTCTAAATTATAAAACACTTTTGTAGGGATTTAATCGCTGAAACTAAATTATATTTTATTTAATGCTTAAAAATAATTGAACAAATGAGCGTATTTAAATTTTTTAAGACGGTGTGGTTTTATAAATAATGGTCGGGTGGATAAAACATTTTAGACTAATGTATAATAAACACTAAGAGGTGGTAATCATTTTATAGAATGAAGTATGCTTTGTTATATATCGATATATAATATTTACATTTTTAGAAAAAAAATTTAAAAAATTAATTAATAAATTTTTTTCAAGGGAATAAGTTTAACCCGTTTTTAAACTTTCAAGAATTTTTGGTCCGAAGGAATTTTTTTCTATGATATATCTTAAAATTAATGCGATTAACCTTACTTTAAAAAAATAGCGCGCTATGACTATAACTACTTACAAAAAAAGTAACTTCACTACTAATTAGTTATATTTTCAAAAAAATTAACGCACTATAGCTATTATATTTTAAATGTGTCCTAGCTATTTTAATAACTACTTCAAAAATTATGTCTAAATTTTCCCTTAAGTAAGGGGAATAAACAAATTGTTGCCCCATTTATATATTTTTTAATAATAAAATTTTTATCGAAATTTGAAATATAAAAAAATGATAAAATAAAATATTTTTATAAGATATTCGCTATTTCCTTAATTTTTTTGTTTTTGCTTTTAAGATAATATGATCTTTAAAGTTATCATCTAACAAAGTGTATATTTTTTCACCAAAAATATTTTCTAGAATAAATAATTTCCCATGAAGAGTACTAGATGAGATAAAGATAATAAATTTTATGAAAAATAGTTCACCTTTTTAACTATTATGATCTAATGTAGATGATCTTAAAAAATTTGTTATATAATTATTATTATTTTTATCATCCATCGGAAATAATATATTTAAAAATTAGAGAACTCAGATGAGATGAATTCGTTTTGTTTAATATTTTTTTTTATGTTTAGTTTAAAGATAATAAGATATATAGTTCCAGAGTTAATCCAATGTCCATAATTCTGGGTTTCATCTCTGGTTTCCATTATGTTAAATTTTCTTAAAAAGATACCTAATATACTCATAATATAAGTTAAAATCAAATTTAAATATTTACGAAACTTTATACAATATCCTTAACTAGCTACCCATGAAAGTATTAGAAATTTTAATTTATTAAATATTTCCATTTTATTTAATTATCAATAAAATAATAAAAATAAGTTCAATTCATCAATTTAAAATAATAATATATAAAAAATTGAATGCAGCTATATGAGTAGCTATTTTTTTATAGCTACTCGAAAAAAATAGCGGCACTATTAATTATCTACCTTTTTATAAAAGTACAGTGCTACTGATCTCTACTTAAAAAATATAGCACGTTATAAGTAGCGAGCTACTTTTAATAACTACTTTAACAGCATAGAATATGTAAATGTAAAAGAATGCTTAGGCAAAACCGGATAGTGTTATGTCGGGCAAGTAATTTCATATCAAATATCTTTTTAAATAATATACTTTGATATGAATTTAAACCATAACATAAATAATTTTGATTAGATGCCTCAATAGTTCTAAAAATGTTACGCAGAAATAACCATGTAAAATCTTAAATTTTAACAAGTCAAAAGTAACTTTAATTTTTTACATTTTTACTGATAATTTTTTTTATAAAAGTTATTTTAACTAAATATCTACTCTTAATTTTATCTTTATATAATCATTATTTATGCAATTTTATCTCAAAATTAAATTTTAATTAAATTAAGAACTGGGGCAAGATTTGACGGGGTGTATATTAAATAATTTTAAGCTGGGTTATTTGTAAAAAAATCCAACTATATTTATGAGGATACCAGAAGCCACAAGTTTATATTTAGGGTCATGGAGCTTTTTTGTAAATTGACAGTTTTAAGTGACAACAAGTTCTTCGGAGTTATATATGTAGTATAGATCTGGTAAATTTAACGTATATGAAAATTTATTATTTACTTAGAATTGAAATTTTATAAAAAAAATAATTTAAAAAATCTAAAAAGAAGGCTATAACACGCCCCGCGAAAGGCTAAATGTTAATCCAGATATTTTTCAAAATTATTAAATTTTTTCAAATCTAGCCGTTTAACAAAAATACTGTAAAGTACTGCCCTGAAAATAAATTGAATCGTTTAGCCCTTCTTAATATTCATAGTGACACCAATCACTGATAAAATCGCTAACGAAAGAGTGCGTCCAAAGTCAAAAAAACTTCAAAATAAAAAATGATTCTCGTATTTATATATCAAGATTTCAAAAGATTTCGTAAATTTCAATAATTAATTTTTTTTTAAAATAAAATTTTGACTTTGGATTTAACCTAAATTTTTCATTATAAATTTATAATATGCTCTTTAATTATATTTTCTTATAGTAAAAATATTTGTAATGAATAACTAGCTTCATCTATTTTTATTGCTTTTCTTTTGCCTTTTATTAAAAAAAAGATAGTTAAAAATTTTGATTTTTATATCTTAAATTTACAATCTAAGAAATTTTTTTTTATAAAAAAGATTTCTTTATTTATTTTTTATAAAAGAAAGTAAATATTTGCATTTTTATATCTTAAATTTATATAATTTTTTAGGAAAATCGCATTAGGCGTATTTTTTTTAAATGACTCATTTAAAAATTATTTAAAATATCAAGCCAGAGAAATAACATTCATTTTATTTTTTAAAATTTATAATTAAATTGCAATAGAAATATCGATAAATTGAAAAATTTATTTAAAAATTGAAAAATGTTTAAGTTTATTCCAATTATACTCATCATAGTTTTTACTCTTCACGAAATCAATAGTAAGTAAAATGTATATATTATTTTAGCTAATACTATTATGTATATTGTTTCTACTCTACTACACCTTATAATTATATAATGTATCTTGATAAAAACTTTAAAAAATAAAAATTACTTTCTATTCGCCTCATTTTTGGTTACCATTAAAAAGATAAATTTGCCATCTTTTATAGGCATATACAAAATTTATAATATTGATCGATTGATATTCTATTAAATTTTCTTTAAAAAATTTAGGATTTTTTATAAGTCACCGATTCAGCTCAAATATTTAAATTAAAACATTAAATAAATATTAAAATTACCTAATATTTTTTTTATATTTTTTCTTTTTTATTAAATATCATCTAAGAATAAAATATTGATCATTTTCTTATGGGATCAATTATAAACCATTAACTAATATAATATATGATAACATTTCATTATAAAAAAATTTAGCTGTTAGCTCAAGTAAATATTTAAGATTTTAAAAGTTTATAAATTATTATATATTATATTGGAACTTTTTTCGTTGAAAATTTGTTTTAATATGTTTTAGAGATATATAAAATTTTAACATGATAGATTATTTAATACTGTAATAGTTTTAATTTTCTATAAAAATAAACTCTACTCTATATCTGTATCTAGTGTCTAGATGACCGGAATAGGATGGGAGAAAAATGCATCTTTATATCTTTGAGGAGGGAGTAAGAGGTAGGCTCTCAGGGGATAGGAATAAGAATATATTTTTAGGGTGGGAAGTAGAGTGTAAATTTTAAGCATGGTGTTTCCAATATTTTTTATCTCATTTTTCTGTTTGTGTCTTAATAAAATTAGGGGTAGGTGAGATCTAATTGACCTTTATAAATAAGCATTAAAACTTTCTATTGTCCCCAAACAGAATATTAAGAAAAAACCAATCCTAATAGCAAAAAATTTTATGTTAAGTATATGATTTAAAGCTGTAAATATTTAAATTACTATCGTAATTTTATGGCATTATAATTTATAATCATGGTTGGCTTGATTTTAGCTGAGAATTTCCATATATCTATCTTCATTTTTATCTTCAGATAAATTTTTTTTATTCTTCAAACAGTGCTAGTGTTTTTTGTTTAATTAATTATAAAATCAATTTTTATCAATGTCGCATAAAGAATAATACTTTACATTGTTTATAAATTGTTGGGCCTAGTGCTGCTAAACGACTCGATTTTTAAAAACAGCTAAACCAATATTTTACCCAAATATATTATGCAAGCCTCGAGATTCCTATAATAGATGAATGTCGAAACCTTTCTGCTATCTAGAAGCAGAATTTCCAGACTTGCATAATATGGCTAAAATATTGGGTTAGCCTTTTATAAAACTCCACACGTTATTAAATAAGTAAAATAAGTAAAGTAAGTAAAAGGTATATATAATACAAAATATCACGTATATATATATAATGAATTCAATCCTTCAGGTTATGTAATTTACAAACGAAAAGTTAATATTATATTCAATTTAAATTCAATTTACAATTACATTTATATTACAGTTCTCCCCACTATAAATTGAATTCATCGTGATAACGTAATGGGAAACTCTTTTTTCAAGAGTTGTATTCTCATGTTCTGCCTTTTCCACTTCTTCGGTCAACGTAACGGGTATTTCCATCTCTTGTGTATGTGCATCCCTCAATTTATCTGCATGCTTGTTTTTAACGATCCCCTCTGATTCCACATCGTACAAAATTGCGCTTTTTCGTTGTAACACTTTTCCTTCATGCCACCCTGCTGTCCTTTCGTTTGCTATCCAAACTTTTTGCTGCTCTTCAAACTCCCGAGGTTCAACACTTCTATCTTTGTAGTACTTTTGTTGCCATAGAGCGTTTTCCGTCTTTCTCTCGTTGATAATTTCCACTGATCTAATGTCGTCCTAAGCGACCTTCCAAACATCATCTCGGCAGGGGATTTACCAGTAGTTGCATTGGGAGTATTACGGTGAGTAATTAAAACATTTACTAAATTTAACTGGTCCGGAGTCCCACATCTCCTTCCAGCATGCGTCTTTATCGTCCGTATATATCGTTCAGCCAAACCATTCGATTTGGGGCTATAAGGGGCCGATCTAAAATGTTTTATATTGTTTTTAAAAAGAAACGTTTTAAATTCAGATCCAGTAAACTGAGTACCGTTATCTGAGACAATGTAGCGAGGTAACCCAAATCTAGCGAAATAATTATGCAGATTATTTATTACACTCGCCGAATTAATATGTGTTAAAATTGCAACTTCAATCCATTTGGTAAAAGCGTCTTAGCAAATTAACCAATACTTTCCAGATACGGGGCCTGTCAAATCGATGTGTATTCGTTCCCAAGGTCGGGTAGGAATGTTCCAATTGTATAATGGCACTTCTTTAGCTCCCGGCCTTCCTTCTTGACAACTCTTACAACATTTAACAAAGTCTTTTGCAACTTCAACCCATTTGGTAAAAGCGTCTACGCAAATTAACCAATACTTTCCAGATACGGGGCCTGTCAAATCGATGTGTATTCGTTCCCAAGGTCTGGTAGGAATGTTCCAATTGTATAATGGCAATTCTTTAGCTCCCGGCCTTCCTTCTTGACAACTCTTACAACATTTAACAAAGTCTTCAACATCAGTATCGAGATTTGTCCAAAAAACGTAATATCTACACAATGATTTCATCCCCACTATCCCAGGATGTCCTCGATGAATCACATTTAAAACCTCCTTTTTTTAAATATCTGGAATATTATTTTATAATGATAGAATTATTATTCCAAATATTATTTATCGTGATAACGTAGTGTCATAAAAAAGTTTAAAATAGTTTATTATATTCTTATTTATTTTTCATTTTCAATTCTGTTTTTATTAATTAAAGGTTATGGAAGAAAAAGAAAAGGTAATGTATATTTTTATGATAACTGATAGATAGAGAATTTTTTTTAATTTATAATAAACTTTTTATAAAGCTGTGTGTCCATAATTTAAAAATAACACATTTGATATCTTCTAAAACTTAAATAATAAATAATTGAGCTTTTTCAATGAGAAGAATGGATAACCAGCAAATACACCATTTGATGGGCCCTCCCAGCCAAGATTCTTAAAAAAATTATCAGCCCTGCCCAGATTATTTAATATGCGAGAAGAATAAAATGGTGTATTTTAAAAATATGTGAACTTAAAAGTATGCTAAATTTGTAAAGTGATATAGTTTGTTTAAATTTGTGCCATTTACCGAAATAGATGTCGAATAAATGTTTATTAAATATGGTTTCACTAAGGCCTGTTATCGTGGAACAATTGAAAAATTATAACTAATAAATTATTTCTTGAAAGAATATATTAATTTTTAAAATATATCGACACAATAACTAAAAATATTGAAAGTAATTTTTAGAGTTACAAAGGATTATTAATTTTAAATGTAATATTTTAACGCTTATTAATCCTTTATTAATCTGAGGAAAAATTATCAGACTCAAACTAATGATAAAGTATAGTAGTTTGTTGGTAAATATTAGAAGTCAAATCTTGCTGTGTTAAATTGGCAGAAATGTTAAATCTGTGTTTAATGTTGTTAAACGACTCGTTTTGAGCCGATTTTTTAAAACGGCTATCTCAATATTTTCACCATTGACACTATATGTCTAGACCTTTGCTCCTTCTATGAACAAAATTTTCAGGCTTGCGTAATATTTTTCTGGATAAAATATTGAGTTAGCCGTTTTTAAAAATCGGCTCAAAACTAGATGTTTAACAACACTACCATGTCACATCAACACTCAGAAACTTTGATCACAAGTCACTTTCCTTCCTGAAGGAGTTAGGAAGAAAAATTTATATCACGGTGATTTTAAGGAATATTTCTATTGGAAATTTTTATTTCAAATTTCTTCTCATGGCTTCATATAGTTTATCATTCATCATTTATTAAACTAATTTTTTAGTCTTTATTTTAGTCTTTAAAATATGTTAACTTTTTTTTAACACATATTTAATGCATATTATATTGTTTTTTCTTAATATATTTTATAGTATATAATTTATGATTTGATATTTTTTTTAAATAAATTAACATTTTATAATTAAATAATTTAAAATGACATTGCAGTATACAATCGAATTTATTATTCCTACAATTTAATTTTCAAGTTATTATTCTATAATTAACATTATTGGTTTATGCGAGATGTATGCTTAGCAAACATATGTGGGCAGATTCGAACACCTGAGTGGACCATTTTATTTAAAAAAATTTCAATGATTGATAGTAAACATTTTTATAAAAATATTTTATCGTTTAGTTTGTAACCTCAATTATTTTTTCTAAAATTATTGTATTTCCATTCCCCAACACTCTTCAAAATAAAATTGAGGTTATATTTGTTGATTATTTTCTTACTAAATGAAAAATATATATTACAAATTTAGAAATGGAAATGCAGAAAGATACAAATAATTGAAGATGGTTTTAAATAAATTAGTGAACAACAAAAACGATGTCAGTAACATCATTGCCAATAATATTAGAATTCAAGAGAATCTCGGATAGACTTATGATAATAAAACTCTGCATTGGTTAATCGATACTATGCATCATTTCTGTAAAACTTAGGAAATTGGTTGCTGCAAAGAAGAGAAGAAATATTATATTTAGTAAAGCACTTATAAATATCCCTCCCCCACAAAGATGACAACTTAAATGTGCATGTGGAAATGACAAGAGAATTCTCAAAATATACCGATTTATTGGTATTTGCACAAGTATTTGCACAAGTCTTTGAACTTGCCTTTACCAATACCTTTTTTAAGAAAAAGGATAAACATTTATTAAAATATAAGAGCGGTACACGAAAATAGAAAACATTCTGATCTCATGTAAAGAGCTTAAATATTTAATAGATTGCAAAGTGATTCCATGTGAAGACGTTGCTTCACAACAAAAGTTGTACTAGTCAGGGATTTACACAGAGTTGTTAAAAGATCGAATCAAAAGATCGACGATCCTGGATTCGATCGCAAATTTGTCAATTTTACGAGATTTATGATTCTGACTTAAATTGAGGATCGAGATCGAGATCATTTTGTTTAAAATTTGATCCCGATCTTTTTAAAAATTAATTTTTTACTTAAAAAGCAATAAATTAAATGAAAATTTTGAAAATTAAATTAAAATATTATTTTTTAAAAAAATATCTATCTTCATATTTTATCAATTTCCATTATCAAGTTCCTATCCACCATTTATTAAATATAACGAGATTTAGAGCTATGTCCATTATAGATTTAATTGATGTAACAGCAGATGATATAAGTGAGAATGAGAATCTTTTACCATTTTTGAAATTACGTAAGTATTTTACTTTATGTAAAGTGGATGAAAGCAACTCTTATAATATGATCAGCACCAAATGCCGTCTATGTAAGAAGATTATCTCATCATCAAAAATATCATCATCCAATTTAAAAAGACATTTACAAGTATTTCTTTTAAAATTTTTTTATTTAATAATCTTAATGTCAACATGTTTAAATTTAATTTATTACATTCCTGAGTTGAGCAGGTCATACAGAAATAGAATCTAATCTAGATACAGATTCTTTATAAAAAAAATTAATTTTTAAATACAGTATGTTATTTATATTATATATAAATTTTCAATATAATTTATAATAAATGGAAGTGTAATAATTAAGCCTTTATAATGTATTTTGACTTTCTTTAATATAATTAAAACATCCAGTTCAATGTTATTTGTATTGAACTTATCAATGCTTCACCAAAAGAAAAATAAATATCTATTTAAATCTAATTTATTAGTATTATAGTTTCAGTTTGAGCTTGATTATATAATCCTCTTCTTGACAACATTTTTAGGGCCAAATTTAGTAAAATATTTTTAACAGGCCAGTTCTACTAAACCTCTGATATCTAGTAAAATATTAATGGGCCTTTGAAGACATTAAAAATTTATTAGATTATTTGAATTTTAAGCTAATATTTTGACTAATATTCTTTGTAAATAAATTACAATGTTAATTTCTTTGTATATTAAGTATTAAGCTTACATTTAATTTAATCAATATTTATGATATGACCCAAATATAAATAAATACCATACAGATGATGTGCCAGACTTGACTGTAAAATTTAAAAGGGTTAAGTTATGCAGATACTTGATTTGATTTATATGAAATGAACACTTATTTAATAATAAATAAATTATCATTTCATAATATAGATTTCCTTCACTGTATGAAGACAGTAATATTTTGGCAGCCATGATTCACCCTAAATTTAAACTCAATTGGCTCTATATTAATCTGCCACAAAATATGATGGTAAAAGAACGATTAATTGCTCATTTGGAAAATATCCAGGAACAACCATCTGTGGATACCTCAAATGAATGTATGGATGATATTGATGCCTTTTTTGGGAAAAATACTGTATAAAATGGTTGTTCCGTTAAAAATTTTTTTTATTCAAATGATGATTCCATGAATATTTTTAATACTTATATTAATTTAAAAAAAATATTTATTGAATATAATACACCTTTGCCAGGAGCGCTTGTTTAGTAAAGCTAAATATGTTTTAAATGAAAGACGCGGATGTTTAAATGATGATAATTTAGAAAATTTTTTATTATTAAAAGCTAATTTTAATTATAAATAAATATATTATAATTGTTATACATTTAGCATATTTATTATTCAATTACAATAAATTTTTATCATATTTAATTTATTTTTATATTAGTTAATTTTGCATCGGCCAGAAATTTCCTTCAGAAATTTAAATAGAAAAAAAGATCGCGATCGCGATCTTTTTTTTTAAAAAGGTCGATCCTGGATTTCGATCATCTTTTTTTGAAAAGATCGTGATCAGGATTCGATCGTTTTAAAAAGATCGGTTAACAAGCCTGGATTTACACCTTACAAAATTAACACAGGACAGCGATAATAAACCAGTATCAAATGGAGGAAATTATAGTCAATAACAGATGCGAGAGAAAAATTTAGGGGATGTAAATGGAACTCTTAAAATAGTTAGAAATATAGAAGAAAAATTAATAATAAATGGAAAAGAAATAATAAATAGATGGGACGTATTTTTTTAGTATTAAATAAAAAATAAAATTTTATATGTTAGAAAGTTCATATTTTGTTTGTCCTACTTCGAATGTGCGTAAACGTTGGTGATAAAATTTGATAAAATATGCAGAATTGATAATTTATCCCTCTCTCAATTTTTTGAATTACATTATGAATTGACAAATAGATATATTGCTAAAATAAAAAGTATCAGTTCAAAGGAACAAAGTGTATTAAATAATATCTTTAAGTTAAGGATTTAAAATGAAAAAAATATTATATAACCAAAAAACTTCTCATTTTATTATTTTTAATAATATAAACAGACAAAACATTAAGAGACATGGGTAAATTTATATATCCTAATTATAACAATATAAATTAGAGATAGATAGTATTTTGGGTTTTTAATTATACACTTGTTGTCAATTAATTTGGTTTATATAATAATAATAAACATATGAGATATTGCCTTAAAACGAGAGGAGGATATGAAAGAAAATGTAAGGAAGACACCTTTTAAACAACCCTTTTTTTAATTTTAATCATATTTTTCAATTTTAATTTTTATAAAAGTAATAATTAATTAAAAAAATATCACTATACACTATAAGGTGAATAAATATATAATAAATAAAACTGATTTTATAAATATTTCAAAATTTTTAACAAACCTATATGCATAATTATGCTTTATCTAACTAATATGTTAACAATTTTTTAATTAATGGCTCTAGTTTATATTTAACTAATATTTAAATATTTTATTATTTATGGCCAAGTTTAAATATAGTTATAATTGCAATTTATTTTGAAATGTAGCTAGCCATATTTATAAAGCTATATATTAATAATATAGCCAAAAAGTAGTACTATAGTTTAATAGCTCATATTTTATGAAATATTTCACCCTGTCTTGGAATAGAAATCTAAAGAAATTTATGCAGAAATTATAAAAAAGAGAAAAGAGAAAAAAAACTAAAATAAGCGTTTTATGTGAATAAATTATGATAAAAGTGATTTTTGGAAAAAAGAATATTAATTCTAGCTAAAACCTTTTTTTTAATAAAGAACCGACTTTATGATTCCTTTTTCATTGCTGCTTTCCAAAAATTATATTTGCACGCTAGTGCGGGAAATTCTTTGAAGAAAGTCTTGCAAGAATTTTTACGATTCATGGGACTAAGATCTTTTTAAGCAGCTAGGTTATTAAATTTCTAGTTAATTTAAGAAAATTATTTTGAAAGAAGTTTTTTATTAATTAAAACCACATTAATTGATGTAATCTTGATTTGAGTTGGAATTATCAGTTGAAACATATTTAAAAATCTGAAAATTTGTACGTCATTAAATTTTGTCATTACTTTTGGCAGTGTTTAAATTAATGAACCACCAGACGCTAGTCTACTCCTGAACCTCTAACAGAGCTGTACTTTATACTGTGCTTTGGATGTGTAGAGACGAGGCTTCATGGTCAGGGCTAAACTCAGGACTCTATGGAATGTGACATCTTTTAGTATTTCGGCAACTCTTCAGGGTAAAGTGTACGCATCCCTTATTTAATGTTGAAATATATATCACCCATATAAACTGATCACGAAGTTGGCAACCTATTTCATATTTGAATACACATGGTCAATCCATTTTTTAACCGAGAAGTGATTTCTATCATCCATAGATCTAATTTTAAATCTCTCAGATTATTTAAACCAATTTATGCTAAATAAGTTTTTCCTTTAGTACGTTCTTAGCTGATAACCCCTGTACGCTTAGAATATCTTTATTATTATTCAAATAGTCTTCAATATTCTTATCATATCCATTAAATTGTGGGTTTGATTATGATTAACATATGATAATCTTTTTACTGATTGAAAAATCATCATCGTCATTTTTAAGAATGCTAAGAGCATTTGCATTCAAACATAAGTAATTTGATATTGCATCACAAAGATTGTTATAATTTTGTAACATTGTTTAATAGAGCTTATGCATTAGTTGAAGCATTATCATCATCATTTTTAAGATTGTTTATAAAACTCCTTGCATTTATTGAGGTATTCATATGAAAATAGTAGAAATTCAATCCATATCCCTCCTTGCCATAAATTCCTGGAGGGGGAAAATAACCTAGCGAAACATTTTTAAGCAATTTGTTTAAATTAAATATTAATAATTACCTCCCTTCATTTCAATCTTTTTTAATTTAAAACTATTTTAATATTCCCAAAATCATCTGCACCCTGAGAACTTCATCTTTAAATGCAATGATTTTTAGTTTCCCATGAATTTAAATCATGGGTCCTCTCGAAAATATATTAAACATAAAATTTTCCGACTCATCCTAGCTTCAGGCCTCCATCCCCAACTGGTCAGGTATAGGTATCCAATCCCTGCCACAACCTTTTCTTTCAGCCTTTATTTCTTCCCGTCTAGCTGCTCAAATTAACATCATAATGTATACTCCTATAGATCCATACCTCATCCATTGTTCACCCTCTGTCACTCTGCCAAAAGCTTAAATAAGACAAAGATGCTCCTTTGATCGCTCGTATCCTTAAATATCTCAATTCGAAGAGACCCTTTTGTCCATCTTAAAAATTTGTCACAATAAATTTTTCTTTTCTTTTGAATTATACCTTTTTGTTTGACATAACTAAAGTTAGTGATATCATTATATCAATAATATAAGAATTTTGGTTAAATATCATCTTTAATTCACTGAATAGTTTTGTAGAATAAATTAATAATTTCCAACCATATATAAAGTTTTTCAAAATGACAGAAAAGGCTCGTCTTTAAAAATAGTCCCATGCTGCCACTCATTTAAAATCATATTTTAAATGATTTTCATGTTAGGGCAAAAGAATTTTTTTCTTTTATATAAGATGGTTTTGGGGTAAAAAAATATAAGTTAATATATTTATTCTTGAGAAATTATAAAGTCTTAATCGGTTACTTTTTAAGGTATGAATCATGCAATGAATTATAATAATTATTCATGCTGTCTACTCGTAAAAATTATAGATATAATTGTATATTTTTGGTAAAATAATTAGTCCCTAAAGTTTGTCCTCTCCCTTAGATCCATTTTTATACAGCTTTTGAACTAAGAGATAGTATTTTGGTTTGTTTAAGTGTTTTGTGGTATTGTTATATTTTTCGCATTTATATTTCTTATTTCCTTTTTTTAGGCTTAGTCGTGTATAAATAATAGGCTAAACAGCCAGATGTTTGTAATAAGTCGAACCAGGACAAACGATTATTCTATAAAATAAGGCTACGTTTCACTATAACCCCGAAATATATCCGTTTTCTTTAATAGTTTATTCTACAAAAACATTTTATCATAATTATTTAAATATTTTTAAATTTTTAAAAAATAATGTGGGTAAATAAAAGTAAATAACAAATTAGAGTATAAAAATAACATTTTTTAAAAATGATTGATATACAAATAATATTATTTTTATTCCTGTATATCATAATAATAATAATGAAACAATAATGAATTAATTATAGTATTTGAATGGCCCTTTTGAATTCAGAATATTTTTCAGATCCGATTTATATATTGAATATGTTAAAATCAGATAAATTAAGTAGAAAGGAGATAAGAATTTATAGTAAAATGAATGTAAAAACCATAGAGTTAAAATATCCCCAGAAAATAAGAGAGACATTTATAATAAATTTCAAGGTGCATGAGAATTTTAATTAAAATAACCTTTTTTTTAATTTTATCTTTTTTATATTTAATACAGAGTAACATTTTTATATGGACAAGAAAAAATGCCCAATTTTATGGATTTTTTTTAAAATTTATGTAGATTTTTGGCTATCCCATTCTTAATTTATTTTAATTTACTCTAAAAAAACATTTCTAGGTTCTAGGTCATTTGATTTTTACATTATATAATCAGTTTAGAGTTGTAATATTTAAATTTATTATTCAAGCTCTAGTCTAAGGGATAATACTTATCGAGATAAACAAATATCGCCCTCTTTACATAGGCTTTGATTTAATAATATAATGTAAGTAATATGACCCCCCCCCCTCTCCCATTTTTTAACCTAAAATAGTATATTATCAATAATTCTAACTAAACATAATGAGCAGAAAAACTATTAAAAGGAAAAGGTAATAGATTAATTTATTATTAACTAGATTTTAAATTTAATTTTATATAATCAGATGGAAGTTTTAAAATCATTTTCTTTAAATTATCAGAAATAGTGTTTCAAATATTCTGGGCCTGATTGCTGTTCGATTAATTTAAATTAATATGCTGTAAAGTTAGTTCTATGCATATTAATAAAGTTGACAAAATTTCAAAATGGCTTTGTTAAAAAAATATTTGGCTTATATTATAATCTAAATAGAAATCTAATAAGCCTAGTATAAAAGATGACTAATCTTCACTTTTTCAAATTTAATTTTTTGATTTAATATTGCAAATTTAAAATAGGAATAAAATAAATCCAGGACCTTCTGCGCTTCTCTAAACAAATACTTACTTTCACATGAGATATTTATTTCTACTCATTTATGTTTAAAATATTCTAAGTGGGGTAGGCATGAATATTTTAAACTATTAACTTTGTTTGTTTAAAACATGAAACAGTTAAATTCTCTAGAGATAAATCAGGTGAATTTTTTTTGTACACATGTAATACAAAAAATATATATTATATTTTAAATATTTTAAACCATTTAATAAAATTAATTAAAATAACATGGACGAATAGGTCCTTATTGTTAGAGTATATAGTTCAGGTCTTCTGAAGATTTTTAGGAGCCAGCCACTCTTTGATAATTTAAAGAAAACTTTCATTTTTTTGTTAATCAAGTTGAAAAATCTAGCAAGAATAAAGGAAACTGGTGCTATTTCGGATTTTTGATTTAGAGTACCATAAAATTGTGAAAATATGATTATTTACAAAACCAAATGTGTGGGAACTTTCATCATTAGGCTATATTTATTATACAAAATATTATTTTCTCTGAACGAAGAAAGAATCATCTTTTGTCAGGTTTGCCTCAAGCCCGGGGTACGAGATATTTACGAACAAATATTTATTTGCTTTATTTAAAAATGGAAAATTATTTTACACCTATCCATGTACCAAGTTTTTAGTCCTGTATCCACAATCAGCTTTTTATAAAGTTATAAATAAAATAGTAATATAGTATCTTAACAACCATCATTCCATGATCATATTCATACTATGCTGCAATAATGTCCTTGGATCATTCTCTCCCAAACTAGCAATAACCAATATTTTCAGGATCCTTCTTATAGCTATATATGAAATCTAAACAATTTGATTAACAACATGAACCATTCATTTATTATCATACCTACATAATTTTAAAATATAACCAATTACTCAAAAAGTATTTATATTTCAATTTTTCCAATTTCTTTTTTCAAGAATTTAGTATTTGATTTTTCCTATTTAAAAATGTAAATTGGTTACAATATATCTATAATTTTTACTACTCCTAAATGTTCTCCTGAATTCTTATCATTACTAATGAATTTATTCAAAATAATCAATTATAACCTCATTATTCAAAATTGTTGCCGGCCTATAGTTTTTGTATGAGTCAAATTAATTTTTTCTACTACATGAATTCTTAATTTACCATCCCCTGTATGTCAACATCACAAATCAGTCCCTCCTGTCAAAAATCAGTACATATAAGGAGAAACGGATGCTTATAAGTCCATGGTCCTCCTTCCCTCAGAACCAATACTTTGATTATCCCCCCAGGAAATTCCGTTCCACTTCACCACAATCCAAATTCCAGCTTCTCAGATATTTTTCTTGATCATCCCAAACCAAATATTATTTCAAGGATTCCCAAAGGTGCTGGATTGTCTGTTGCTAAATCTTTTGCTGAATGCCTATCCTCTCTTTTGCAAAACTTTAGTAATGAGCAAGAATGGTTAAAATTCTTATATTTTGGATATAATACTTTCAGAGTGCCTGACAAAAATTCACCTAAATCCCTCACTCAGCAAATCAAAAATGGCTCGATGAAGACCCCCCCCCCATCTTCATGAAAACAATCTCACAGTCAGTCTTAAACAAAAGAAGATTCTCACCAATAGAGTTGAAGGCCAATTTGATCTGCAAGAAAATTGTCAACCTCTAAAGGAGCACTCATTGGTATCCACACATGACTCTTTAGCTGAGCCATCCATGTCCACCTATTTAAAGTTATGTCAAAAACACCCCTCAGCCAACATCATCCCTATTTATCCTCAACCTGACTCCACTTGCGCCTCTCTTTTTACTTCTGAAGAAGTGAGGAAAGCCATTCTCTCTTTTCATTGCGATTCCGCTCATGGGCTCGATGGCATACGCCCCATCTTTCTCCAGGATATCACTTCCCCCTCTACTTGCTCACAAACATCCGTTCTCCCCAAATTAACAAACTTCTACAACAAAATTTCAAATGGTGACGTTCCAAATTTCGTTTCACCTATCCTCTTTGGTGCCAGGCTAATTGCACTTCAAAAACCTAATAATGATATCAGACCCATTGCCATTGGTTCTACCTTTCATCGATTATAAGCCAAGATGATATCATCTCGAATTAAGCATGATGCTTCACGCTCCTAAGCCCCTTCCAACTTGGTGTTGGAATCTCCGGTGGCTGTGAAGCTGCTGCACATTTGTCCAGACTTTATCTTGAAAATTTACTTTCTAATAAATCCTTGATAAAAATTGACTTCTCGAATGCTTACAATTAACTCTCCCGAAACTCCTTTTTGAGTTCCTCAAGTAATCTTTTCCCAGTTACACTAAGTTTTTTTATTCGTGTTATTAACAGCCCTCCACTCTTCTGTTTGATACCTTTAAAATTCCTTCCGTCGAGGGCATTCAGCAGGGAGACCCCTTAGGTTCCCTATTCTTTTGTTTAGGTATTAATGACATCATTAAATCCATTAATTCGGTCTGCTCATTATCCTTGCATTCCTGGTACATTGATGATGGTATCCTTGGAGGATCCAATGTTCAAGTCAATAAAGCCGTGAACGTCATCAAGGAGGCCGGATCAGCTATAGGACTCTCCATTCATCCAGAGAAATTAGAACTTATCCCTATCAATACAATCGAACCTAATACTAACAATTTCAAACTAACGACTCTTGATGGTCTCTATCATCTGGGAGCTCCTGTTGGTGGTAACTCTGCTATTTCTTTCTTTCTTCAGTTCACTTAGGATACTTTATTTGAGCTGGCAGATTTATTTTTCCTTTTTCCTTCTCATAAAACACCTTTTTCATTGTGAAAATTTTTTTCAATATTCCCCGTATTCTTTACGCACTTCGTTCTAATGCCATATTTAAATTCCCCATTCCACTTAGAATTAAATTCAATGAAATTGCTTGGACACAAGCTTCTTTACCAAGATGGGAGGTCTAAGCCTCAGATCTCCCTCCGATCTTGCCTTAACAGCCTTCATATCCAGCTGCCTTTTAACTAAAAACATAATAAATCCCAATTCTTTAAAACTCGACTCTTCTTTTAATGAAGCCATCATGGAATGGAGAACTCGAATTTCAGCGGATCTCACACTTCCTGAATCTAATAAGCAGAAGGACTGGAGGCCTATTATTGCACTCTGCGTTGAATCACTCCTTTCCAGAATGCAATTATCTGACCTTCCCTTATGAGGCCATTCCGTTCGTTAATCTGCAGTTACAACTAAATAAAAACGAGCTCACACACGCGATCGGTATCCGATTAAATTGCCTTATTACCCAACCCCACATATGTTCAGGTTGCGGTTCTGCAGTTTTGGGCAATGGTAGACATAGTCTTCATTGTCGCTCATGTAAAGGTCGAATTGTAAGACATAATTTATGCAATTCTATCATTCTTAGAGCTCTCAGATCGGCTCAAATTCCCTCCACTCTTGAACCATCCGGTCTTTTCAGATCTGATGGGAAACGGCCGGACGGAATTTCGCAAATTCCTTGGAAGCGCGGTCAATTCCTGGTCTGGGACTACTTTTGCATTGATCCACTCGCTCCATCAAATCAAACAGTCAATATTCTCGAGAAAAAGGAGACACTCAAAATAGCGAAATATTCCGAAATCTCTCAAGAATATATTTTCATCCCCATTATTTCCTCTACCCTTACTACCTTTGGGAAATATGCCTTCCTTTTTCAAGGAACTCGGCTCCCACATTCGTCAACTAACCGGTGGACGCGAGGGCTTCTTCTTAAGGCAAAGGCTCGCCATCGCAATACACAAGGCTAATTATATTAGCTTCATAGGCAGTCTCATCCCACAAGATGATCCTTCCTAACCTCAATACTTTTTATAACACCATATAGCGAATAAAAAGATATTTTTATTTTATATTTATAATATTTTCATAAATATTTTATTTGTTTATTTATTAAAAACTTACAATATAAATAACTGTCATAGAAAATAATCAATTTTTTTTATTCTACTAGAAAAAAAAATATAGTACTTTAAAATGATTTTTACCTTTTTTTTTCTTCTTTATATAGAATATATTTGTTTCGTTTTAAAATTTTAATTATTAATATTTACATTGCGAAGAGAAGAAAAAATTTTTAAAATCGACATTATTATATAAATAAACTTTATTAATGAATTTAATGATCCTTGAGGCCCATCATTGACCAAATGTATGATATGATTATTAATAAACACTTTATCTTAGTGCATTTTTAAAATTTATAATTTTTATTACTCATTTATGATCATTTATCTTTCTAAATTTTCACATTTTAAAAAATTATAAAAAAAATTTGAATGATGAAAACATTTATCAGAGGTAATATCTATATAAATGCTATCAGTATCATATAAATCACCCTTGATCTTTGAAATTTTATTTTATATTTGTTAAGGGGTCAAAGTTATTTCACACTATCTATTTTTTGGCGTGAAGCGTAAGAAATTAATAGTCATTAAATAAGGTTTATATTTTTGTATTTAAAATTTTCCAAAGTGTCCGAAGCTCATTTTTTCTTCATAAAGTATTATACAAACCAGGCGCGTACGCAGGAATTTAGTCTGGGGGGGGGGGGGATAATAAATTTATTTAAGAAATATTATTGTTTTTTAAAAATAGCAAGCAAAAATTTATTAGAACTAATAACTATTTCTAATACACAATTTTAAATTAATGTGAATTAAAAAATATTAAATTGATATAACTTGCGGTACAGAAAAACTATAAAATATAAAGTGAATATAACCACTATATGAATCACTTAAATCAATAGAAATTTAAATTTTTTAAGCCTTAAAATTTATATACATAAAAAATTTAAATGTTGGAAATATAAATTAATACACAAAAAGTTTCTTAGGTATAATTGTATTTTGTATGTTATAATTTTTCAATTATCTCATCCTTGCTTGTCGTCAAATGCCTATGAATATTGAAAAGATCCAAACCTTTCAATCTACTTTCAGAAGTTGTAATTCTTCGTATGTTTTAATGGAAAGAGTAGTTAATATATAAAAACCCTTTTAATACATTGGTTGAAATGCAAAGCATCCATAGCATTTTTTGGGACTATAATAACCATATTTAATTTTATAAACATAATTCAGCTAATAAGGCATCATAAGATACTTTAACATAAATATTTTTTTCTATCACCATCTGAAAAAAGTTGGTAGGGCTTTGTTGAAGTAATATCTGCAGATTGGTAAGTGCTGCATGATGAATTAAAAACCATTCATTTATTTGGGTAAATATATCTAAGAGAGGGGACATTTGTTATATAGTACTCCTCTACTGATCCTATATTAATGTTTTAAGGATGAGCTTGCCTCTGCAGTCGAGGGAGACAAACATTAAACACGTAGGGCTCTGACTCAACAATAATATATAAAATATGAAATTCTTCATCAACATTAGCCCAAATTTCCTTAAGTTCTAATAAAATGCTCTTCGCTATTCTCATCTTCTTAATCAAGTCAATGTCATGTTTTTGAAAAGTATTACATATAGTTGTATAATTAATTATACATTCTAATGAGGAAAAAAATTTGGAATAAGCATTGAAACCAATAATTTTCTTGCTTCTGAGGAAATATTTCTTTCAGGCCATTGTGATATTTCAGTAATAGCAAATAATCGGCTCTTCTAATTCCATAAGCTGTTACTTCTTGATGGCCAAGACTCTATCTCGTTGAAGAAACTTGCAATTTATTTCTCCCTGTTGGTGAAGAAGTTTTAGAAATAATTATTATTTGACGAAATTTGAATATGGTAGATAAATATTACCCCACTAAAAATTTGAAAATAATAAGTAAATATCACGCCGGAAAACTTGAAATCGAATTAATTGATAAAATAACTTAGTAGATGAGTGTGATAAATAAATGTAATAAATATTTAATATGAGATAGGAATAAATATTAACAAATATAAAATTAAAAAAACAATAATATTGTTGAAAATTATATCCGGCATCTGCATATTTTGGGTTGGGGGGGGAGGTTTGTCCCCCTGTCCCATCCACGCTGCGTACGCGCCTGATACAAACCTATTTTAAATATAAATTACAAGTCTCAAAGTCAAATAATTTTAAATATCGAAGGCTGTCCGGATTTACCCCAATAGTTCCCTTCTACATACTTTCTTTCTTTATGGCACTTTTGCAAAATTTATAGTGGTTTAAATTGCATTGCACGATTTAAGTCTACGTTGAATCTAAAATAGGGAATTATATATTACTCAATCCGGCATGACAATTTCGCTTCGTATAATATATTAATAGTCTAATAATTAAAGCCACATCTAGCTATAACCTCGAATTTAATATATTCATGGTCTCCTATAAATGTTTTTACGAGAAATCATTTTATCATGAAATTTTTTAAAAAATATTTTAAAATAAATACATAATAAACACTATATGCAGAAGAAAGAAAAAAGATATAATTTATTTATTTATCTGTCATACGATTGGCTGATTTTTATTTATTTTAAAATATTTTTTTGTTAAATGATAATTATTATAGAAAAATATTTAGCCATTTTTTGTAAAAAAATAAATATAAATGAGATGTACAGGATAAAAATTAAATAAAGGAAAAGGTAAATTGGGTAAAAAAAATTTATGGATTGTAAGATGTCATGCAGATTTGTAATTTAGATATCTTTTGCAATTGTTTTTCTTATTTAGATTGCATAATTTTATGAATTATTATTTTCTTTAACAGATTCTTCTTCAATGGTCACTTCTCATTTATATAATTACTTATAAGCTTTATTTCTAATTGCATATTAGCTGAGCATAATACTTGACTCTTTATTTAAAATATTTATTTTTAAATTTAACATATAAAATGTATAATAAAATTTATATTCTATATATTTATAATAAGAAATGCTTGAATAATATCTTCTAAAACATTTTAAATGTTATTTTATTATTTATTTTGGCAATTGATTTATTTCTTTAAATATTAATTTATATTTAATCGGTCAAAATTTTATATTAACATTTTATACATCAATTTGTATTATTTATTTTTTTTATATTATACATAAGGGAAATTGTTTTTGTTGAAAAGACAGATAAAAAAATGTAATTTATCTTTTGAAAAATAAAAATGTAATATATCATATAATAAAATTTAAATTATGATTTAAAATAAAATGATAATCAATGAAAAATGTGTAATAATTATCCATGATAAAAGTGGAAATAATCCAATTCCAACAATTCTCTTTATATGTTATAAATAATTTGTCTTTTTTTCCGTCAATGAATTATTTTTACAATTATTTTAAATTTTAAATCTACTTTTACTAAAAATGTTTACCAAGCATGTTTAGAATACCTACCCTTTGAATATCTGACAATTTTATCCTTATCCTTTGTGTCATTTATAATTTATATAAATATTCCATAGAAAAATAAGTGTATCTTAATTAATTCAAATTTTCATTATAAAATTTTCCATATATCGCATAGTAGGTTTTTATAACCATGTTAGAATAATTTCCAGCAAATAAGATTTTTAATTAGAAAAAAATGTATAAAAATAATCTTAAGTTGAAAAATCTGAAATACACATTAATGCTAACATATATTATCGAATAAAGGAATCCTGAAATATTCTATTATCTCACTATTACCTTATAGAAAAATCATTATTTATCGTGATCTCCCTTATCCATGACTTATTACGGTCACTTGATATATTTATTTATACTAAATTTAAAATATTCTAAGTGGGGTTAGGCACGAATATTTATTAACTATGATTACTTAACATTATATAAAACTAATAAAGTCTCTCAAGATAAAAAAGGTTAATTTTTCTTTTTTTGTATATGTATTACGAATATTATAAAATACATCTTAGATATCATAATTTTAACTGTTTAATATAATATATAAAAAGGGTATTATTTTAAATTTAAAATTTGATTTTAAAATGTAATCATAGGATACCTACCCTTAGAATTCTAAATAATTTTATCGTTTTCCTTGGAATAATTTATATAAAAATTCTATTCAATCTTATTAAGTTCAAATTTCTAGACAAAATTTTCCATATATAGCATAGTAGGTTTTAAAAATTATGCTGTAATAATTTCCGACAAAATCAGATTTTTAAATTTAAAAAATATGCTCAAAAAATATACATTTTACTGAAAAACACAATGATGGTGATGGCATATATTATCGACAAAACAAAATTCTGAAAATATTTTTATTATTACCTTAGATTCATAATTATTTACCCCATCAACCCTATCCCTCCACTAAAAAACCTTCCGAGTTCTATGCAATTTTTTATGGTCACGTGATATCATAATTTCTACTCATTTATATTTAAAATATTCTAAATAGAATTAGCCATGAATATTGTTAACTATAATTTATAACCTTTGATTTTATAAAACTGATAAAGTTAAAGAAGAGAAAGCAGGTAAATTTTTCTTTTTTGTGTATAAATACAAATAATATATATTACTTTTTAAATATCATATTTTAACTATCTAATACAATATATTAAAATAACAAGCATAATTATATAGGTAGAATCTTTAGGTGAGTTCAGATCTAGATAACTTTTAGTAGTTAGTAGAAGAACCATTCGCTAATTTAAAATAAAATGATAATCAATGAAAAATGTGTAATAATTATCCATGATAAAAGTGGAAAATAATTCAATTCCAACAATTCTCCTTATATGTTATAAATAATTTTTCTTTTTTTCCGTCAATGAATTATTTTTACAAGTTTAACCAGATTTAGACATTATTTTAAATTGTAAATCTACTTTTACTAAAAATGTATACCAAGCATGTTTAGAATACCTACCCTTTGAATATCTGACAATTTTATCCTTATCCTTTGTGTCATTTATAATTTATATAAATATTCCATAGAAAAATAAGTGTATCTTAATTAATTCAAATTTTCATTATAAAATTTTCCATATATCGCATAGTAGGTTTTTATAACCATGTTAGAATAATTTCCAGCAAATAAGATTTTTAAATTAGAAAAAAATGTATAAAAATAATCTTAAGTTGAAAAATCTGAAATACACATTAATGCTAACATATATTATCGAATAAAGGAATCCTGAAATATTCTATTATCTCACTATTACCTTATAGAAAAATCATTATTTATCGTGATCTCCCTTATCCATGACTTATTACGGTCACTTGATATATTTATTTATACTAAATTTAAAATATTCTAAGTGGGGTTAGGCACGAATATTTATTAACTATGATTACTTAACATTATATAAAACTAATAAAGTCTCTCAAGATAAAAAAGGTTAATTTTTCTTTTTTTGTATATGTATTACGAATATTATAAAATACATCTTAGATATCATAATTTTAACTGTTTAATATAATATATAAAAAGGGTATTATTTTAAATTTAAAATTTGATTTTAAAATGTAATCATAGGATACCTACCCTTAGAATTCTAAATAATTTTATCGTTTTCCTTGGAATAATTTATATAAAAATTCTATTCAATCTTATTAAGTTCAAATTTCTAGACAAAATTTTCCATATATAGCATAGTAGGTTTTAAAAATTATGCTGTAATAATTTCCGACAAAATCAGATTTTTAAATTTAAAAAATATGCTCAAAAAATATACATTTTACTGAAAAACACAATGATGGTGATGGCATATATTATCGACAAAACAAAATTCTGAAAATATTTTTATTATTACCTTAGATTCATAATTATTTACTCCATCAACCCTATCCCTCCACTAAAAAACCTTCCGAGTTCTATGCAATTTTTTATGGTCACGTGATATCATAATTTCTACTCATTTATATTTAAAATATTCTAAATAGAATTAGCCATGAATATTGTTAACTATAATTTATAACCTTTGATTTTATAAAACTGATAAAGTTAAAGAAGAGAAAGCAGGTAAATTTTTCTTTTTTGTGTATAAATACAAATAATATATATTACTTTTTAAATATCATATTTTAACTATCTAATACAATATATTAAAATAACAAGCATAATTATATAGGTAGAATCTTTAGGTGAGTTCAGATCTAGATAACTTTTAGTAGTTAGTAGAAGAACCATTCGCTAATTTAAAATAAAATGATAATCAATGAAAAATGTGTAATAATTATCCATGATAAAAGTGGAAAATAATTCAATTCCAACAATTCTCCTTATATGTTATAAATAATTTTTCTTTTTTTCCGTCAATGAATTATTTTTACAAGTTTAACCAGATTTAGACATTATTTTAAATTGTAAATCTACTTTTACTAAAAATGTATACCAAGCATGTTTAGAATACCTACCCTTTGAATTTCTGACAATTTTATCCTTATCCTTTGTGTCATTTATAATTTATATAAATATTCCATAGAAAAATAAGTGTATCTTAATTAATTCAAATTTTCATTATAAAATTTTCCATATATCGCATAGTAGGTTTTTATAACCATGTTAGAATAATTTCCAGCAAATAAGATTTTTAAATTAGAAAAAAATGTATAAAAATAATCGTTGAAAAATCTGAAATACACATTAATGCTAACATATATTATCGAATAAAGGAATTCTGAAATATTCTATTATCTCACTATTACCTTATAGAAAAATCATTATTTATCGTGATCTCCCTTATCCATGACTTATTACGGTCACTTGATATATTTATTTATACTAAATTTAAAATATTCTAAGTGGGGTTAGGCACGAATATTTATTAACTATGATTACTTAACATTATATAAAACTAATAAAGTCTCTCAAGATAAAAAAGGTTAATTTTTCTTTTTTTGTATATGTATTACGAATATTATAAAATACATCTTAGATATCATAATTTTAACTGTTTAATATAATATATAAAAAGGGTATTATTTTAAATTTAAAATTTGATTTTAAAATGTAATCATAGGATACCTACCCTTAGAATTCTAAATAATTTTATCGTTTTCCTTGGAATAATTTATATAAAAATTCTATTCAATCTTATTAAGTTCAAATTTCTAGACAAAATTTTCCATATATAGCATAGTAGGTTTTAAAAATTATGCTGTAATAATTTCCGACAAAATCAGATTTTTAAATTTAAAAAATATGCTCAAAAAATATACATTTTACTGAAAAACACAATGATGGTGATGGCATATATTATCGACAAAACAAAATTCTGAAAATATTTTTATTATTACCTTAGATTCATAATTATTTACCCCATCAACCCTATCCCTCCACTAAAAAACCTTCCGAGTTCTATGCAATTTTTTATGGTCACGTGATATCATAATTTTTACTCATTTATATTTAAAATATTCTAAATAGAATTAGCCATGAATATTGTTAACTATAATTTATAACCTTTGATTTTATAAAACTGATAAAGTTAAAGAAGAGAAAGCAGGTAAATTTTTCTTTTTTGTGTATAAATACAAATAATATATATTACTTTTTAAATATCATATTTTAACTATCTAATACAATATATTAAAATAACAAGCATAATTATATAGGTAGAATCTTTAGGTGAGTTCAGATCTAGATAACTTTTAGGAGTTAGTAGAAGAACCATTTGCTAATTTAAAATAAAATGATAATCAATGAAAAATGTGTAATAATTATCCATGATAAAAGTGGAAAATAATTCAATTCCAACAATTCTCCTTATATGTTATAAATAATTTTTCTTTTTTTCCGTCAATGAATTATTTTTACAAGTTTAACCAGATTTAGACATTATTTTAAATTGTAAATCTACTTTTACTAAAAATGTATACCAAGCATGTTTAGAATACCTACCCTTTGAATTTCTGACAATTTTATCCTTATCCTTTCTGTCATTTAATTTATATAAATATTCCATAGAAAAATAAGTGTATCTTAATAAATTCAAATTATCATGATAAAATTTTTCACATATCGCATAGTAGGTTTTTCTAACCATGTTAGAATAATTTCCAGCAATAAGATTTTTAAATTAGAAAAAAATGTAAAAAAATAATTTTAAGTTGCTGAAATACACATTAATGCTAATATATATAATTGAATAAAAGAATTCTGAAATATTTCTATTATCTCATTATTACCTTATAGAAAAATCATTATTTATCGTGATCTCCCTTATCCATGACTTTCGCTTTTTCTTACAAATTATTACGGTCACTTGATATATTTATTTTTACTAATTTAAATTTAAAATATTCTAAGTGGGGTTAGGCACGAATATTTATTAACTATGATTACTTAACATTATATAAAACCTAATAAAGTCTCTCAAGATAAAAAAGGTAAATTTTTCTTTTTTGTGGATGTATTATAAATATTATAAAATACATCTTAGATATCATAATTTTAACTGTTTAATATAATATATAAAAAGGGTATTATTTTAAATTTTCAAATTTGATTTTAAAAGTAATCAAAGGATACCTACCCTTAAAATTCCAGACAATTTTATCGTTTTCCTTGGAATAATTTATATAAAAATTCTATTCAATCTTATTAAGTTCAAATTTCTTGACAAAATTTCCCATATATAGCAGGTTTTAAAAATTATGTTGTAATAATTTCCGACAAAATCAGATTTTTAAATTTAAATAACTCAAAATATACATTTTACTGAAAAACGCACATTGATGATGGTGGTGGCATATATTATCGACAAAACAGAATTTATATTTTCATCTAGCTCCGAAAGTAATCAAAAATAATGGGAAATTGATAATAAAGGAAAAAGAAATAATGAATAGATGGAAAGAATATTTTCAGGAGGTTCTTAACTTTAACCCCCACATACTGCATCACGACGAATACTCCCCTTGTCAAAACCTTACAACCTATAACAGAACAAGAAATAATCACATGCCTCATGCATACGAAAAACAACAAAGCTAGGGGCCCAGACGATATTCCAATAGAAAGCCTTAATGCACTATGAGATGATGGAATACATCTCCTCACAAATCTGTACAATAAAATACTTGGAAATGAAGAGGTTCCCCAAAAATGGAGGCAGAGCTATCTAGTTCCTATCTTCAAAAATTAAAGGGATCTACACAATTGTCAAAATTACAGATGCATAAAACTAATGTCACACTGTCTGAAACTATACGAAAAAATAATAGAAAAAAGATTAAGAGATATAATCGAAATAAGAGAGACACAGTTTGGCTTTATGCTTGGAAGATCAACAACCGATGCTATCCATGCAATTAGGCAAATGAGTGAAAAATACAGGGAAAAGAACAAAAAGCTACACATGGTCTTTCTCGATCTAGAAAAGGCCTTCGATAGAATCCCAAGAAAACTTATCTGGTGGGCGCTACGCCACAAAAAAGTTCCCGAAAAATATATAAGAATAATACAGGATATGTATATGGGACATACAACAATGGTCCGTAGCACAACAGGTACTTCAGCAGGCTTCATAGCCAAAGGAGTTTATCAAGGGTCGGCTCTCAGCCCACTTCTCTTCATTACAGTAATAGATGTATTAGCACAGTCTATACCTCAAACAGTCCCGTGAATATGATATTTGCAGCTGATATTGTGATACTTGCCGAATCCAAGGATGAAATGAAAGAAAGGTTAGTGAGTTGGATAAATATCCTAGAAACTCACGGATTAAAAGTAAATAGAGAAAAGACGGAGTATATGGTGATAGGAGGAGATGAAACAGAGAGTATTGATATAAATGAATGGCAGATATCCGCAATTGAAAGCTGCAAATATTTGGGCTCCACTATACAAACAAACGGCACAATAGAAAAAGAGATAAAGAGTAAGATTAATCAAGGGTGGTTAAAGTGGAGATCTTTATCTGGAGTGCTATTTGACAAAAGAATCCCACACAAATTAAAGGGAAAAATTTACAGTTCCATAGTACAACCAACTATTCTATATAGTTCAGAAACATGACCAACTAAAGAATCAGACGAGAGAAGTCTACAAATTATGGAGATGAGAATGCTGAGGATGATTGCTGGGGTAACAAGAAAGAATAAAGTGCGCAGTACAAGAATACTAAGTAGTTTAAAGGTAGTGCCCATTAAAACTAAATTAATGGTAAACAGACTTAGGTGGTATGGGCACACAATGAGAAGGCCTATGAACTACATAGGAAATAAAGTTGTGAGTTTGGAAGTGATGGGTAAAAGAGGAAGGCCAAAACTTCAATGGGGCCATAAAGTTAGAGCCAATATAAAGAAGTATAAAATAGATAAAAGAGATTGTATGAATAACATAAAATGGAGAGAGACGTTGAAGGAGCTTACCACCAGAATAGGTGAAAGCTAAAGAGAAAAAAAAAATCTTATTATTACCTTAGAATCATAATTATTTACTCCATCAACCCTCCCCCTCCAATAGAAGACCTTCCGAGTTATATGCAATTTTTTATGGTCACGTGATATCATAATTTCTACTCATTTATATTTAAAATATTCAAAGTAGAATTAGGCATGAATATTTAACTATAATTTATAACCTTTGATTTTATAAAACTGATAAAGTCCAAGAAGATAAAGCAGGTAAATTTTTCTTTTTTGTGTATAAAATACAATTAATATATATTTTTTTTAAATATCATATTTTAACTATCTACTACAATATATTAAAATAACAAGTATAATTATATATGTAGAATCTTTAGGTGAGTTCAGATCTAGATAACTTTTAGGAGTTACTAGAAGAACCATTCGCTAATTTAAAATAAAATTTCTATTTTTTTGTTAAACAAGTTGAAAAATCTAGCAACATTTTTTTTAGGCACATTAGCCATATTTATAGGCTTTAAATTCAATTGTACTATTTTAAAGCTAAGTTTAATCTTGAATTACAAATAATATTTCTCATTCGGCGCGACACTTTCATTGCTTCATATAATATATTAAACTCCAGAAATTGTAGCCACATCTAGCTATAACCCCGTATTTAATATATCCATGGCCTCCCATAAAGTATTTACATATGAGAAACATTTAATCAGATTTTTTTAAAAATAATTTAAATTTTCGAGATAAATTATAAAAAGGTAATTGAATATTTTATTATTATATTTATTAGTGTATGTAATAAAAATATTCAAATGAAGCAAATGAACCGATTATATTATTTGACAGGTTATATTAAATTCAGAATCTTTTTCAGAGATTCATATATCGTATATATGGAAATTAAAGATATAAAATGTGTAGGAAAGACATGTATAGTAAAGTAAATGTTAATTAAATTGACAAAAACATAGAGTTGAAATATTTCAAAAATCATTAAAGACATTTTGGTAAAGTAAATGTCAAGATTATAGAGTTAAAATATTTAAATTAGAATAAAGGTATTTATCTGTATTTATTATTTTTTATATTTAAAACAGCTGAAGGTATGAAATTAAGCAATGTTATATATTTCTAATGGATAAGAAAAAACTAAAATTTTAAAAATGACTTATATAGATTTATTAATCTGATTTAATTCACCTATTTATTTACTGATATTGTACTTAACTTGATATCAAAAAAACAAATCAATTTAAATTATAATTTGAATTCATTAGCAGAGCACAAATATTTTAAGACGTTTCAACCCGTAATAACAAACATATGTCGCCCCTTTTTAAAATTTATGAGCTTTAATTTAATAATATATGTAATATAATATATCCCCCCCCCCCCCTTCATTTAAAATTGCTCTCCTAAAATGATATATCACTAATCATTCTTATTTTTTAAATGAACAGCTAAAATATGTGATAAAATAAGTAAATATAGGCATATAAATTAGTATCTAGATTTTTATTTTTGTATATGAACAGTTGAAAATTTTTATACATTAAGTAAATTCTTTTATTTTAAATTCTATTGGTGACCTAAGGTGTACCTAAAACAGATAAGTTTAGTTTTTTGAGCAAAAAATTAGGCTAACTCTTATTAGGCTTTTCAATAAATCTCGCATATTAATTAGATTTTTTTAAAAAAATTCGACTAATTTCATTAATGGCACCATTTAATTAAAATTATAAATCATTTTCTAAAGTTCTATTGGATAGTTAAAGGTGACCAAGTTCATAAATGGTCTAAAAATATTTGGTTCAATAGAATCTATTAAATAGAGTATAAAAAGTGTCCAATATTCTAAATGGTTATAAATAAAATTTTTATGCTTAGATACTCTGTACATTTTAAATATAAATAAAATAAATATATTCTATATGTAGTAAAAGGCGACCATTTTATTAAATAGTCATTTTTTTATAGTATATAAAAAGTGAATGTCCTATAAATGTTAACATTTTAGAAAAAATAATTAATTTTGTTGGAAAAAAATTTATTAAAAATACTTTACTAGTCTATGAACCGGTCTATTGCTATTCTTTATTTTTATATTTATCATCTGACATTTTTCATCAATAAGTAGCCTATAATATTTTCTTATCATCCTTGTATATAATTTTTTTTTTTTTCTCTTTAGCTTTCCCTTTTCTGGTGGTAAGCTCCTTCAACATCTCTCTCCACTTTATGTTATTCATACAATCTCTTTTATCTATTTTATACTTCTTTATATTGGCTCTAACTTTATGGCCCCATTGAAGTTTTGGCCTTCCTCTTTTACGTTTGCCCATCACTTCCAAACTCTCAACTATTTCCTATGTAGTTCATAGGCCTTCTCATTGTGTGCCCATACCACCTAAGTCTGTTTACCATTAACTTAGTCTTAATGGGCACTACCTTTAAACTACTTAGTATTCTTGTACTGCGCACTTTATCCTTTCTTGTTACCCCAGCAATCATCCTCAGCATTCTCATCTCCATAGTTTGTAGACTTCTCTCGTCTGATTCTTTGGTTGGCCATGTTTCCGAACTATATAGAATAGTTGGTTGTACTATGGAACTGTAAATTTTTCCCTATAATTTGTGTGGGATTCTTTTGTCAAATAGCACTCCAGATAAAGATCTCCACTTTAACCACCCTTGATTAATCTTACTCTTTATCTCTTTTTCTATTGTGCCGTTTGTTTGTATAGTGGAGCCCAAATATTTGCAGCTTTCAATTGCGGATATCTGCCATTCATTTATATCAATACTCTTCATCTCCTCCTATCACCATATACTCCGTCTTTTCTCTATTTACTTTTAATCCGTGAGTTTCTAGGATATTTATCCAACTCACTAACCTTTCTTTCATTTCATCCTTGGATTCGGCAAGTATCACAATATCATCTGCAAATATCATATTCCACGGGACTGTTTGAGGTATAGACTGTGCTAATACATCTATTACTGTAATGAAGAGAAGTGGGCTGAGAGCCGACCCTTGATGAACTCCTTCGGCTATTGTGAAGCCTGCTGAAGTACCTGTTGTGCTACGGACCATTGTTGTATGTCCCATATACATATCCTGTATTATTCTTATATTGTATATAATACAGTTAATTTTTTTTCCATCAAATGTGTTATTTTTTTACAACCAACTCTTAAAGGTATTTTTTTAATTTTTAACTGATTTTACCCAAAATACATTTGGTAAAAAGATAATATGGCCCAGGTGGCTTACCAAGTAAAATTTATTTAACTGTTGTAGATTTTCGATAAAAAATTTTGGCTTCGATCAAATCTCTATTTTTTCATTCTTTTGTCGGGTTGAAAACGAAAACTCACTTATAAAACCTATTTATTTTAAATATATATTTATAAAAAAATATAGTAATTACACATTTTTCTTGACTATTTTCTTCATAAATCAAAAAATTTAAAGTTATTTTATACTAGCATCAAATTTAATTTTCATAAAAAAAAACTAGTTAAAAAATAAGGGATGGGGTTAAATACGGTTTGACTAAACTACAAATGCTAAGGTAAACTGCAAATGCCAAGGTAAACTTATTGGAACGAGGTTCATTTTCTTATTCTAACTTATAAAAAATTATATTCTTAAATAATATAATTTTTATATGATATTATTCACACATAAGAAAATGAACTCATTCCAAGTAATAGAGAATATGTCAATAAATTTTACTTATGTATTTGCAATTTACCTTGGCATTTGCTGTTTAGTCAAGCATAACGCGTCAAACACCTTTATAAATAATAATATAATATGATTTTAAAATATACTAAAACAAAAAAAATTTGTAATTTTTTTTCTTAAAATAATAGCCAATTTACGGATTTAATATTAATGAAATAATGTAATTATAATTATTTTTAATTTATTTATATTAAAGGATTTAAACTATTTATTATAAGAATATCTATTCATTTTATTAATTATATCTAATATTATAAATTTTATAAGTTATACATATAAGAAAATGAACCTTACTCCAATTAATAGAATATATTAAAAATTTTCACCTAAGCATATGCAGTTTACCTTGGAATTTGACTTTAGATTGCAGTTTAGTCAAACCAGGATTAAATGTTATTTCTTAGTAAAATTTAATTACTTTTAATATTTTATATATTATAAGGCAATAAAGAGTCTACCAATTTTTTCCAAATTTAAATATATCTTAGCAAATATTTATATTTTTCCGAAAAAAAAAGAAATGATTTTTAAACCTTCCGATAACTTAATAAAGTGTCAAACATTCTAAAAAATAAATAACTAAAAAAATTGAGTTCTTCCTATATTTAAATTATTATAGGGGGGAGGACACAAAGGAATTTTTAACAAATAAAACAAAGAGGTTGCCATGACATCTTTTGACCTAAATAATTTGGCACTCTATTTCTATTTATATAAAAAAAGTTAAACTCAAATCTAAAACACACACTGCAATATCAGCATAAGGGTATATTGTAACGGAAAGAATATCAGGATGAGCGATAACGCTACGGCTTTTGCTTTGATAATATTTTAAAATCAATTTTTTGAGATCTTTCTAATATTAAATAAATTATTATTTGGTAAGATTCGTGCGTTGGAAAATCAAAACTAGTCCTTTTGAATTTTTTTAATAAATCATCCTTCGATTTTAAATATTCTGTTAATATTTTTTGAAACTGGATGAGATATTATATATTTAATAACAAAAATGTTAATTTCGGTTTAAATATTAAAAATTTTAAAATTTCTCTCGAACAATGTTTTATAATTGAGAGACTTGTAATTATCTTGGATTATTTATAATAATTAAAATCATAATTTTTGATAAGAAATAAAATAAAATATAGGTAATTTTGTACTTAGATTTTGAAATTTTACAATATCTCTTCAAGCTAAAATAGTTTTCTATTTATTTTTTTATTATGTTTACATGCATTAAGTTTAAAAATTTCGGCAATCGCCACCATAATTAATGCAATTCCTTTCTAAAATTGTGATTACCCAATCCAAATATGTTTAAAAATTTAAATAGATATTGGTCACATTTAACATACTTTTCCTATTTTAAATAGGCATTTTACTAATTTTTGCATAAACTAAATTATGAAATAAAAAATTTATTTCAATATTTCAAATTCACCAGTCCGTCCGCTCGTTTATTATTTTAAAAATTATTATATCCAATCCATTGCCAAATGTTTATTTTTTTGCCTGCCAGTCAAAAGTTCGCAGGTGGGAAAATATACCGTCTATTTTAAACCTTAAGTATGAATGTACACTATATTTAAACATCCATTAATAATTTACAATATTAAAGCAATTAATTTTTTTAAATGGCCATTTAGGATATTAGAAATAATTTTATAAAAAGACCATTTTGGAAATTGATATCTCCTTTTTTTTATTACTAAACGTAACAAATTCTTACTGAATTAGTTTATGCATTATCATAATTTTACTGAATTATAAATTCGGCGCGATTTATTTTTAAAAATAAAACTATCATTTTCCCATCAATAAATTATATTATTATTATATTAATAGCAATTGTTTGAGATAATATTACTCAAAAAGGAAGTTAAATTTCAGTAATCTATAAAGTTTTTCATGAGTTCAAGCTTTCTTTTTACGTTTTTTTGGAATGGGGTCGGGGGAAATTATTATTTCCTTTTTGCTAATTTACAATTCATTAGATTATTACTTAAAAAACATATAGACCTCTTCAATTACAAATTAAAGTTGAAATCGAAATTGATTCGACTCAAATATCTTATTAAATTATAAATATTAACTAGGATATCAAAATCACTTATCTTTTTTATATATAATCAAGGAAGCTCAGCAAATGATATGCGTAATCATATATTTTTCCTAATCATTTCATACATAATTCTATACATATATATTTGTTAAGGATTCATTTTAAATATATTATTTTTAAATAATTATATAGTTTTTATATTCTTATGAAATTGTTTTATTATTATAAAAATATTTTAGTAAAATTTAAAAATAATTATGTCAAGTTAAACAATTTAAGGAAAGTTGTTTAAATTAAAAGTATATATGGAAATATTTTACAACAAATCATATCGATACTGATTTCTGATTAAGAAAGTGTTTATTTGTCAGCATTGGGGGCGAGCCTAATTTTTCATGAGCATTCCAATCATGTCTACAGAAAAAAATTCACGTCCATTTACTTCCAAAGTTAAAATTTCTTAGTCCGATCCTCCCAATTTTATAAAAGGTAAAATATTTATCAAGCCCTTCACTAAAAAACAGTATTATTTTTAAAATATTATATTCTGTTTTATTTTTTACCATTATTTTATATGAAATAAATATTCATCTTTGAGTAATTAAGAATTCATTTATCAAGTCTACTCAATTTTTTTGTTAATTAGGAATTTTAAAATAAATTCGGTTTTGGATAAAGTCGTTTCATAGTAAAAAATATCTTATTCTAAATTGTTAGGAAGGCGGTCAGATTTTTAAAGATATTCATTTTTAAAATTTTCCATAATTCATGCATAAATTATAATCCGGCCCAATCAAGCACGGAAATTTTTTAGCAAAACCCCTCTCATCCAATTATTGTTAGAAATTTAAAATTTATTTGCAATCAGGGTCAACAGGGATTTTAACAGCCAGCATTCAGCTTTCATTTGCCTTATATAGTTTAAATAAATAATTAAATTATGCTTGATTTACAATATATAACATGCTGCTGCTTGAATAAACGGAAGCAGTTGAATTTATTTATTCGAATTTTATTATAAAAAAAAATATTCGATGGGTTAATAGTTTTCACTTGTGAATATTTATAATTTTTCCTTTGCTGGTTTTTCATTTAAATAATCTGACTCATTCTTTTTAGTAATGACTAAAGACCTTAATGAAGAAAATAATGATTACCATATAATTAATTTTAATTTTAAAAGGGATCCTTATTATATATTTTTTCCCATTCAAATATTTCTTTATTTAAGTAAATATAACTATATCTTAATTATTATTTCTTATTATATAAACAGTGAGGATCTTTAAAAGTAAATTTAAAATTCTCCTAATGATTAATACTATATATCTATATTTTTTTTAATTTTAAATTAAAAATCAGGGCGGCATTTTATATTTATTTGATTACACATAAGACTTCCAATTTTAAATTTACTTAATACATTATAAAACATGTTTGGTTATTAGAAAAACATTACCTCAAAGATGAAATTTGAAATCATTAGTTTAAAATTTATCATAAAAGAACGATTGGAAATAATCCAAATATAGCGTAGAAAAAACCTCAATTTAATTACCTTTTTCAAATAGCTAAATCAAGATTTTAATTTAAAAAATATCCCCTAAACCTCGAGATTTTGTAGAGCTCCAAACTTTTGTGCAATTAATAAGGCAATAAAAATTTGATTAATTACCGGATTGCAAGTCTTTGATGAAGATAAAATCTTACTTTTGGATTTTTTTTTTGATTTAAATTTGTTTGTCCAAATTTTTAGATTAGGTCTTGAGTTAGGACTGATTGTTACTAAATTATATTGATCAGAGATATCCACGTATTTATTATTTCAACATTGCTATAAATACTAAATCTTTGTTTAAGGTTGATGAAGTCCAGAGGTCATGTAGAGCTTGCCATCATAACAAGATACCAATTTTATCACGTCTTCTATTGTGAGGAAACAAAGAATTAGGTTAATTCGTAGATGGATTCCCCACTGAAAAGGCACGCTTTATGGGTATTGAATAGAGTGTGCCGGGAGCTCACTCGCTTTTTCTGATTCATTGAAGGCAATGCCTGTCCGAGTCTGCCTGTTTGTGACATTTGCCACATTTGTGCGAGATGAACAGTTGAAATATAAACAAATAACTAGCACAAAACCTAATTCCCGATCAATGAACTCAAGACCTAGGTTTTTAAATGGAATTGCCTACAAAATTTTATTACCAGAACAAAAGTAGAATGATCGACAGCTTGCAAGAATGTAAAGATAATCAATTGCAATCATAGACACATTCCAATCTTTCTGATTGGTTGAAGTGGAAAGGGGAGCGTCATGTGCATTTGTTATAAGCCATAATAAGTTTATCTATGAATTAGAATGAGGGGCAAAAATAGCAGTACTCGCAAGCCAGGAAGAGATAAATACTCTTATCAATAAGGCTATTCCAACTATAATTAGATTGCTATATTGAAAGTGGATAGTTCTGGCTTGAAGCAATGGTCATTTAAACATAGATTGACAATTTTTTGCCATTTCTTTTAATTTTAATTTATAAGTTTTGAGTTCCCCGCTAACAGCAGTAGGTTTAAAGACATAAAAATTTTGGAAAATTTTTTTTATTAGGAAATACGCCGTGTGGGCTGGTAGGGAATATAGTCCAATAAAGTTTTTTAAGATAATTAATTTTTTCTAAAATATTTTTGGCTCCTGTTACCACTCATAAGAAATTCGAAGTCGGAGATTTTATCTTGAATGATATTCCTAAAACTATAATTATTTACAAAGTCTGATTATAAGGGGAAGAATTTGGTTTTGTTTGACTGCAATGCATGATCTTTAGTGAACCCCTTATTATGTCGTCATCGATGCACTGAAGATCGAGTTTGTAGTTGCTTTTAATTTTTTTTAGTAATTCAATTAAAATCTGAACAAAACAAAAGAACCTAGAGGATTAATATGTCATATGCCTTCAGCAGATATGATAGTTTTGTCCTGCCTAAAGTCTATTTTAATTAAATGTGCATTCAAGTGAAAATTTTGCATATAAATGAGGTGCATGAACCGTAATTTACTGTACCTATGGATGCAATTTAGTTTTATTTTAAATTTGACAAATAAGCAGATCAATATATATAGCAATATAGAAATATATAGGCCATATATCTTCAAAACCAGGATTTTTCGGATCTTCTTGAAAGAACTCTTTGTGTTTGTTTTTCTAGGAGTTATCGGTATGTGGTCCACTCAAATGGAGTAACAGGTGCGTAGTGTTGTTAAAGTAGCGTTCTACTTTTTCCAATAGGGGTAGCTTTAGCGCTCTATTTTAAAAAAATAGCGATCGCGGTAGCTTGCTTCTAATTTTTTGAAAGTAGCGAAGTAGCATGCAGCTAATTTCAATTTTATATAATAAATGTTATTAATACTATTAAATTATTTAAAAATATTTATAATTAATTCTAAAATCATAATTTTTGTTAATTTTTGAAGTCTAGATCTATATTTAAAAATCTGTAATAAAATCTATTTTCAAAATAATCTAAATAAAATGTCGACAATAGGATAGTTGAAGGTCCAAAAATAGATGGATTAAATGATAGGAGATAGTTTGTTTAAACCTAACGAAGGATGGGATATGGGGATATTTGAGGGAAAAGATTTTGATTAAATTATATTTATAGATAAAGAGAATGTTTATTTATTTATTTCTCAAAGTACGATTCGAATTTAACCTGCTGCACGAATTTCAGTTTCTATATAATAGTTAATAAAAAGGCAAAATTTTACTTTTTTATTAACGATCAAAAGATGACTAATTAAAATTACACAAGACAATTTAGGCAAAAATAACCTACTTTGTTTGTAAATTTGAGAAAAATCTAAGACCTGTTTAGGAAACTGCTATAAAAAACAATTTAATATTATGGCCTAATAGTGCTGAAGAGAAGGGTGGCGTGCTTACAAAATATATTTTATTATTATTATTTTAACTATTAACTATCTTTTAAAAACAATTATATCCTTTTTATATATTTTTATATACTAAAATTAGAACAATATTAAAAAGATTAAGTTATAAAAATAAAAGGTAAAACTAAAATAAAAATATAATTTGAATCAACAGAATTAAATAAATGCGCGATTTGAATAAACAGAATTAAATGAATGTGCGTTAAAATTACTATTCAATAACCATATAATATTTTAATTTATTAATTCCAATAATGTAACATTCTCCCTCTTCTAAAAAACCTTCCTATAATTTCATCTAAGAAGTCATGGATAGTTTGTTGTCCAAGTGGTTAATCGTTTTGATCATCAAGTTTCTTTCATAAGTCATTGTAATCGTTGGTTTATATAAATCATAAGCTTGATATCCTTATCGCAAGTTGTCTCCATAAATCATAATTTTGTCATATAGCTTGCTTCTCATACTTAGTCATTATTATTATCAATTTTCAAAATCGTTATTATCATTAAGTTCTGAATAATCAAGTTGGATTTAAAAATAAGTGAAGAATGATAAATCAATAAGATTGTTATATAATATTTTTAGCGTTTTAATTTTTCGCGTTTTAGTGTCCACCTTATTTTTCCGCGTTTTAGTGTTTAATTAATTTTTGCGTTTTAGTATTTAATTTATTTTTATTTATATATTAATATTTACAATCCACGAGGTTAAAATATGCAAATAAAATATTATTCACATTTCCCTCTTAAAAAATTTAAATTTTACATTCTAGTTTTAATTCAAAAAGTGTTTTTTTTAATAATAATTCTTCATAAGATAATTTTTAGAAAATGATCTCCACATCACATCATTTAAATATTTATCAAATGAAGATGTTACATCTTTAAATTTTAAAAACTTTTTTATTACATTAAATATTACTTTTATATTATTATAATTTTTTAAATCAATCATGATTTTAATCTTTTAATTCATATGTTTCAATTACATTTTAATATAGACTTAAAATTAAAGTTTTATTTTCTTGTTTTATATTTTTAATGGTTTAACTTTAATATTTTTAATTATATCTAAGAATTCATCTTAATTTAGTTAATTTCCACAATTGGTCATAACATCAAAAATATGAAAAATATCAATAGGCATTTCAATAAGAATTTATCTTTAGGTTTAGTTAATTTCACAATTGGTCATAATATCAAAAATATGAAAAATATCAATAGGCTTTTACTAAGAATTCATCTTTACGTTTAGTTAATTTACAACAATTGGTCATCATTCAAGAAATCAAAAAATATCAATAGGCACTTCACTAAGAAATTGATTAAGTAAATAATTTTTTTAAGGCTTTTTATGTATTCAAATATGTTCAAGTTATTTTAATAAGTTGATTTATAACATGCCTTTATCTCGGCATAAAATCTTAATTTATAATAACTTTTCTTCTTACGTGGATTTAGAATTATTAGTAAATCATCATTGGTTACACTATATAGAATTCATAGCCTAACGTCCAACTTCCATATTGGTTTTTCTAGGACGTCACATTAGTAGGTGTTGGTCATCATATTGCAGTCCACCACCCAGAGCCAGGACACTATGAAGAAAGAAGCTTTTGGCGTGAAAGAACATGCTAGGGTTTGGTTCTTGGTCATCTCTATAGATTAGGCGTTGGTCAATAGATTGCATTGGTCATCTCAATAGATTAGGCATTAGTCATCTCATAAATTAGGTAGTCATCTCATTCTAGTCTACTACCCAGAGCTGGGACACCATGAAGAGAGTGGTGCAGGCCTACAAAATATAATATATTATTATTTTAACTATTAACTATCTTTTAAACAATTATATCCTTTATATATATTTTTACAAACTAAAATTAGAATAAAATATTAAAAAGGTTAAGTTATAAAAATGAAAGGTAAAACTAAAATAAAAATATAATTTGAATAAACAGAATTAAATGGATGCGCGATTTGAATAAACAGAATTAAATGGATGCGCGATTTGAATAAACAGAATTAAATGAATGTGCGTTACATAAATTAAAACATATTACCATTCATTAACCAAAATATATAAATTTATTAATTTCCAATAATGTAACAAGTGCACACAAATTGAGTGAAGCAACGCTCCTTTTTAAAATCTAATAAAGCATTTAAAATAGTATTGTGCAAATTGTTTTTTAGGGCAAGCGTTAAAAATAGGCAATCTTGTTTAATTTTTATTGTGCTTTTTTATTTTTGAGGGAAAATTTAAATGATACAAAATTGTATGTATAAATTTTTCTCATATATTAATTGATATTATAACATTTAGAATATATAAATTGATATTTATATAATTTTAGAATATATTAATTGATATTATAACATTTAGAATGTATAAATTGATATTTATATAATTTTCGAATATATTAAATGATATTTTATATAACATTCATTTATATTTATAGAATTTTAGAATATATAATTAAAAAATTTTTATAGCATTATTTGTTAATCTATTTATTTTTATATAATAGGTATCTTATTCAATTTAAAGTGAATATATATAAATAAACAAACTTTTATATATTTAAATGTTATATATTAAGGTAGGATAAATAAATAAATTTACAAATGTGTGTAGATTTTTTTAAATAATATACATATAAAAATCTTTGAATAAATTTCTGATATTTTTTGCTTCATTATATGATGCAATGCTATCCCTCATAATAGATATAGGTCTTACAGCCAAGTTTGTGATATCTGTGAATATATTTTTTAAAATAACAAAATATAGATCAAATAAATATTTAGATATTTAAATACCTATCTCATCAACATCATCAGGTATGCCCCCCATGTATATAATAATGTTTTGTAGTAAACAAATAGTCTTGACTATAATTTCTACATGAGATATCCCAATTTCCATTGGCCTATTAAGAATTTAGAATTTCCTAGCAATCCCTCCAAAACTTCTTTCCACACTTACCCTTGCATGTGATAACCTATTAAATTTCATCTTCTCTAATGTCAATAAGGTTTCATTAAATAGCTTGACAATGGAAATGCATTATCTGCATCTGCTACCATAACATAGGATATATCCTCATTTGACCCTGGAAATGGCTTGAGAGGTGGAATGTCAGGTGTATGAATAACAATTTCTATATAATAATTATTGTAGATTTAATTTAATTGAAAATTAATATCAGTAAATTATTATACCTATTTACAGGGAGCTATTTTTAAACACACCACCATCACTTTCCCATAAGCCCCTACATCAATATATATAAATTACCTATTGTAGTCAGTTAATGCTAACAATACAATAGAAAATCTCTGCTTGTAACAAAAATGAAGTGACCCAGTATTTTTGGGACATTTTATATATATGTGTTTCCCATCCAAGGCCCCAAAATAATTTGGAATGAATAATGAACTCTTGGGAAATCTAACAAAATATATAATATGTAATCATTCTAATTACCCCAATCCTTTTTTGTAGGTTTGAGCATGTACTTCTCTGCAGCAGCACTCCATATAATAATTTACTTAAAATATATCCATATTTTAATAAAAATAAAATCACGATTTAATTTTAAACAAAGAAAAAACGTACTGCTTTCAATTTAAACACAGATGCAGTACGTTAAAAAACGTACTCAAACGCAAACGCTCAATTTGTGCGCACTATAAAAAACTTAGGCTATGATGTTCCAGACTTTAAGTCTCCCTTACTCTTTGGCACAGGTCTCATTCCTAACAATAGGCTATTATAAACTCAGCATTTAGACCACTTATCGCCAAAATGATTTCTTCAAAAATGAGCCTATTTGAACTTTTTGTGTGAGGGTGGTTATAACTCCAACTACTTCCAAAACTGATTTACTTTTCTTAATCAATAACAAATTAAGATATAAATGTCCAACAATAAACTTAGAGTGGCTTCTTAATATTTTATTGTTTACGAAAGTATACTTTAATAGCTTAAGGCTTATGGTAATATCACAAATACGAACTTGGTGAGGGTAGTAAATGTGAACTTATGCAAGTTAAGTATTAAAAAGTATTATATATATTTTAGTTATTTATTATTTACTGGTGACAATTTATTTTAAATGGATAAAAGATATTACATATCATATTAATATGATATACATATTAGAGATCTGCATAGTTAGGCCCTGCCCGTACCCGGCCCGAGTCCTGCCCGGCCCAAATGGGCTTCGAGCCGGGCTTGGGCCTAATTTTATTTAATATAATCGGGTTCGGGCCGGGCCGGGCCGGACTTAACATTTAAAAAAAAATTCGGGCCGGGTCGGGTTGGACTTTGGATTTTTTTTTTATATATATCTAAATTTATCAATTTTATATTGAATATTTTATGTAAAATAAAAATATTTGATTTTATTTATTGAAACTAAACGACACATAACATATGTCTTTTATTTTGAGTAATTATAAAAATTAATTTCCATATTTAAATAAATTCGAGGCGGGCCGGGCCGGGTCGGTAAATTTTTAAAAAAAAATCGGGTTCGCGCCGGGCCTGCAAAACTTTTTTAAAAAATTTCGGGTTCGGGCCGGCAAAACTTTTTAAAAAAATTTCGGGCCGGGCCGGGCTTGGAAAAGTAGGCCCGATGCAGATCACTAATATGTTATAAAATATATTGGATTGAAATTGAATTTATATAATTAATTTTTTTATTATATTTTAATAAGTTTATTTATTGTTACAATTTAAGACTAAATCATTATGTAAAAACTTATATTTGTTTTTATTACCACGGATAGTATTATTTAAGGCGTTATTGATGTCAATTTGAAGTTTTAAGATCGTATAGTTTAATGAAATTGTTTCTCCTAAAAAAGGAATTGAACAGACACAAAGTCTAGTATGGTTTTTATAAAATCAATTATTAAAAACTGTTGTTTAAAATGTTATAAATAAATCATAAAAAATTATTGCAACTAAATTTAAGATACGATTCTTTAGCAAGAAAATATGTAATTAATACATCATTCTTCAAAATTAAAAAATGCCTTAGGATAGATAGACCTGGGCTTGAAGGCACTTTGAATAATGGAATTGCATTGATTGTATCTATACGTCTTTTGTATGAACAGTTGTGCAGTTATGCCATCTCTAGAAGATAATGGGAACATAATAAGCATTCCAAAGATGCGGTTTAGTAATTGAGCATTTAAAACGGATACCAATGGCATGTGTAAGCTCATTTTTGGTGAGTTGCAATTGAGGATTAAGTGAAGGAATAACTTCGAGAAAATCCTGCCGTGAGCCAATTAGCAGTGTTAAAAAAAAGAGCGATAGAGGGGTTGCATGCTTGATAGTAGAGTTTCTACGCAAGTAACGATCGGCATGCCCCATTCCTTTTTGCAAGTGGTAGATAAAGAGGTGTCATCATGAGTACAAGATAATAATAAAACCAGCATATTACGAATTATCCATAAGAGAATGAGTGATAACAATGTTATACTGCTAAATTTTTTGGGGAAAAAACTTAGGGCCTGAGTAATTCTTCCAAACTAGATTTAATAGCTATGATAAGTGCCTTGATTCCGATTTATATGCATTTAAATAGGATATAAAAGCAGGTAGACTTAAGTGCGTAAAGGAAAATCAGTATAGTAAATAGTTTTTCAAAAGGAAAAATAATTATTGCAAAGATTTGAATGCATATTAATAGCATTATCGACTTATTATACCAATTGATGTACCAGACATGGAAAGAAAAGGAGCAAAAGGCATTGATTGCCTTGAACATATAGCTGATTCCAGGACAAAATAGTAATGGTCTAAGAAGATCACTCTGTTGTATTCTTTCTATGGATAGAATTTTATGAGAATCAATTGGAAGTATTGATAGCTAGAATGGAAAACTTTGCAATAGCGGAAAATTTAAAGAATTTAAGAAAGAATTTTGAGACATGGAATTAAAAGCTATGGAAATCTATCTTAATAAAAAGTTTATTTGTGAGATCATTTTTTAAATGAATACGAGTTAGCTGTACGTTTGAGTTATAACCACCCTCACATAAAAAGTTCTAACGGACTCATTTTTAAAGAAATCATATTGGCGATAAGTGGTCTAAATGCTGAGTTTATAATAGCCTAATAGCATTGTTGGGAATTAGACCTGTGCCAAAGAATAAGGGAGACTTAAAGTCTGGAACATCATAGCCTGAGTTTTTTTGTAGAAGCTAGTAAGAAAGGATAGGATTAAAAATTTGGCGCCTATTAATGGAGAAATGTCTTTTAGAAACGAAGAACGAATTTCGTCTTTACCGTGGTCGATTCCCGATATATGGGTGAAATAGATCTGAGCATTCCTTTCACAATTTGATTTTAGATATTTTTGGCCATTAGAACCAACTTTAGGAATTTGAGTACACAATAGACCTTGGAATATCATGGAATAAGGTGAGAACAGGTATGGAATTATAATATTGTTGTTATCAGTATATCTTTTTTATATTTCTAATATATGAAACGATAAGCAACTAATTCATTAAAAAAATATAAACTCATTATAAAAACGAAGATGAGATACAAGTTTCCAAAAAACATGAATAATTATACACTAAAAGGTAATATGTATTTGCTTTAAAAAATTAAATTCTTTGGTAAATGTTAGAATCTTATTTTGCCGCCTATATTTTATAAAATTTCACTTGACATATGTCCAAGGGAAGAGATAAAGATTGGTAAAAAAAAATTTGTTAATTTCATATTTAATTGTTTTTTTTCTCGGCCATATCAATCGCAAATTAAAGATTTATTTAAAGACCAAGGCACAGAAGTTAAGCTATCTGATCTTAGGCCATCATCTAATGATAAATTAGTAGGCTTCAAGATGTTTGATATTAAGGCCCTCGTAAGAGAACGGCTAATAACTAAATTAATAATTGCGTGCCTTGCATGTCTGCCTTAACTATATACAATTAAAACCATGTCTCCCATTTTACATTTTATCCATGTATGTGGTTGAACTATTACATTTAATTCAATAACCTATGGCAACTTTTTATTGTTCATCTGATAAATTACCTAGGTTATCGGAAATGCTTCTAACCATACGCCTTTTAGTATCAAAGCTTAGTTGATATGTTTGGACCATTTTTGAAGTGTCAGGTTTTATGTGTTTAAAGATTATCTTAATTAGATTCCTAAAAAAAGACTCTTTGTAATAGGCCAGACCCCACCATCAGTTTAGATAATTCAATCTTGAGCCAAAAAGGATTTGGTAAACTTGACTAGGTAAATCTTTGTTCAATATATTTTTACTAATTATTAACTATAAATTTAAAAATGAATTTTAAATAATATTTTTAGGGTTAATTAAAAATTGGAAATAAGTAGGGCAAAACCGTCAATTCCCCTTGCTGAGTTTTTATTAAAATAAAACTGTTTTAATAAGTTCTTCCTTCCCTATTTCGATTAAATTGGATTTTATACGAATGGGAAAATCCTCAGCAAAAGCCTGAGGAAGCAATTCTTTTAATAGAATGAAAATATGTTCAATGAGGCCAATTTTTATTAGGTGAAGCCAATTTATGAGCTTCACACACGTCCCATTGGTCTTTTTTTGAGTGGGCAAAATCAGAAGTAGCCATAACATCAGATACATAATTTTCCATTTCTAATGCATAAAAATAGTCTATTCTATTTTTAATAAAATCATGTAAAGAAGTTACTTTTATTTGTATGTATAATAAAACTTTAAAAGGAAAGGTTAAAAGATTTTCACATGTTTTAAGGGCAATTTAAATTTAAATTAACTTTCATAATAAGTCTGTTAAATAATTAGAAATTAAGTGGTGGGTTAAAGTTGGTGGTTTTTCCCATTTTAAAAAATTATCATAAAAATCAGGATAAAAATTTCAAGTTACAATGAGGGTTGTTTCAGTTTTGTTGTACAAAATTTCATATGAAGGGGGTTTGCTAGCGTTTAAATAGGTTTTAACCTGAGCCCATATTTATAAAAAAATGAGCCTGGGGCAAGTTGAAATTTCCTAACAAGCATTACAAATGCTTGAAATACCCATTTTGGAAGAAAAAAAAGAAGAATAAAATTTTTTAAAAAGGGGGAGGGGAATATATGGATGAATTATTGCAAATTTCCAAAACTGTTATTTTAGTGATTTTGTTATATCTTTATTTATGAATATTATGGGTTAAAAGATTGAGGAATGTTTAAAATAAGATCTATCTTTTAAATGATATAATAAAAATTAACTTAAAATCTATAATTTGAAAAAAAAATATACTCATCAACATTATTGATTAATTGTAACTTAAGAAATGGTATGAATTAATTATATATTCTTATAGTTAATGGTAGTCATCATACAATTAAATTAGTTAGCCTTGAAAATATTATTAAGTATTGAATTTGAAATAACCGTCTTTATGTAAAATTGCCCATTTTCCGTAAAATGTCAAAATTTAAATCTATTAATTGTCAACATTCAAAATTATAACATTATATAAGAAAGCCATGAATGGTTAAATGTTTGACATTGTGGTCATCTTATTGAAGATTTAAGATTATAATTAATTCTTTCCAAAAGTTGTTTATAACTGGTAGAGAAATTATTATTATTCAATGGTTGATTGTCAATTATTGATAACAAATCATTAAATGAAACAATCATAACAAATAATTTGTTTGTAATAAAATAGAAAAATTTGATATTTAGGTTATAAATTAAATTAAAATTTTTTAATATTATGAAAATTTTTCACTTAAATTTATGGAGGGGCTATAAAATTAATTTGATTAATTTAATAACATATAGATTGCATTTTGACAGGAAAATCAAGGTAAGGTTGTAGATATTTTTTACAAAACAATGAAAAACATCAGCTGATGTGGCTACCTTAAACTAGTTCTCACGCCAAATTAAAGAGTTATTAGATAATCTTCTATAAACCTTATTGATTGCGATTGGCTTGATATCTTCATTTATTTTTTCAAGGCGACAAGCTTGGCTCCCGAAAAATCTCGATCTAAATTCAGAGGTGTCCCTATTTTAACGTCGTTTCGTAACCCTGTCATTTTACCTTGTAGAAAGAGAGGTCAAATTCTTTCTATACTAAAGATAATAAGTCTGGGGCCTCATGGGATTCTGGAAATTTAAGAAGGTTAGAAAATGCCATGGAATTGGTCAATGAAGGATGATATGTGTATCTGAGATAATTAGAGAAATAATATTTATGTTGGATTATATTCAAGAGTTAATTAGATGGAATGTATTAACGGATCTTTGTGTTTAATAGTTAGTTGAGATAAATTGTTTCTATAAGAGTTTGTGGAAGTGTCCATTTATAATATCAGCTCCAAAAAAGTGACTTCTAAGTATTAAAATAGGATTTTAACTAGGAAAGGACGTCTATCTAACATGCATAGATTTTTAATTTTAAAAATCTCATCTAAATGATCAAAAAGTAGTCCTTTTAGTTTTTATATGTATTATTACTTATATTCCCCCCTTTTGAATGCCTTGCATACAACATTATAAGTATTATTTTACATTCAACAATATAATTTGATGTTCTTAAATATATATTTATTACAACGTATAATTTTATAAATATAGATTTACTAAATCCTTCTTAATTAAATTTCAGTTTTATCTAAATTTGGCGTGTAAAGAAAAATTTGATTGGTATGTATCTAAACGGGTTTTGCCATCATAAATAATTTCTGGGTTTCAGTTATTAGATGTTTCTTTTTGTTTACTATATTTTGCTGTTTAACTTTAAATATTCATCATGTCTTCAAACTTCAAAATATTTTTTAATTATAAACCCAGCAATCAATAAGATAATTATTTGTAGATCTTTTGGAACTGAATAATATAGTGTAAATGGCTCAATTTGAATCGATTTTTAAAAATGGGTTATTTAATAATTTTGAGCAAAATCTAGGCAATATTTTTCTGGGTAAAATATTGAGTTAGCCTTTGGCTAAAATCGAACTTGGCAAAACTAGAATAATGAAATGAATAGTAAAATATTTTAGAAAGAGTTGAACTTCTCTTATTCCTAAACACAAAATAAAGATTAAAGTTTTTTCAGAAGTGTTAAATTTAAAAATTCATTTTTTCCTATATTACTGTTATAATTTAAATTTTTATAAAGTCAAGAATATATTTTTTTTTTCTTTTTAAATATTTTTTTATAGTTCGCTATGCAGTTATAACTAAAGAAGATGAAAGAAACAGTATTATTTTCAATATTTTTATTTTATTTTATATCGTTTTTTTAATTTTTGTGATTATTAGAAAATTTAAGACAAAAATAAAAAATATTTTTCATAAAATATTAAAACAAAATAAAGACAAAAATAGTAAGAAAAGAAAATGCAACATAACCAACGATGATAAGGTCTTAAACATTTACTTTAGTGAGTGGCGCCCCCGGAGATGGCGGGGCTCTCAAACCCATTAAAATATTATATAAAATAGATATGATTGATCTTAATATTTTAAACATCAAATTTTCTTTAAAAATTTTAAAGCTCCCCATAGAATAATTATTAAGTGGCCGTTCACCGCCAGTAAATATTGATGATAAATGATTGCATTTTTACAAGGTTATAATTCAACCCTAATATGACAAAATTGTATATTTAAGCGAAAACATCATCTTATCCTTGATTGAGGTTTAAACTTAAAAAATAGTTCTCTTGATAAAATGAACTCGTGCTTCCAAGCTTGGCAATTTTTTTGACTAAGGAATGACCCGATTTAAAATGAAGACAAAAAATATCTTTTGATAAAAACTCCAAAATTCTTAAATAGCAATTTAAAATATTTAGAATATTTAGGAGGTTTAGAAGAATTTATAAATTGGGATATTAATCAAGTTCTTAGGTGTATTTTTGTCAAAGAACCATTTTTTAATAGATTGATAGATATTTTAAAAAATAATAATTATCATTTAATTCGAAAATTTAATATTTCTTTACTTCTAAATGAAAAACTGACTTTTATCTAATACATTATTTGTATTGATTTTATACAAAACTTATTAATTGCTCCTTTTTTTATTTTTTAGATATTGCTACACTCAAAATTATTAGTAAACTAAATATATAACTATTTTCCTTAAATATTCTATCTTATGAATCAAACTGATTTACAAAATTATTTTTTTTAGATAAACAAAAACTTAATATGGGTTATTTTAGATTCTTAATCAAAAAACTAATATTATCAGGAAAAATCAACTATCTTGTAAATTACATATAATATCAAATTCAGCGAAGTAAAATGTAAATTAGAGCACAATGATGAAATTAACTGGATACTTGCATATAACCTATTATAAATCAGACTGTTTAAATTTATACTTTAAGTTGAGACATCAAATTAAAGAGAAATTAGAGAAGCATAATAAATGACCAAATTTTTAATTCTACCTAGTTTTTCAAAAAAATGACTTGAACATTATGCAATTGGGATTAATTAAAATTATTATCTTTTGACTGACTATGGATTATTCAAATTAGGGAAGTTAACTGTTTATTTTATTGCCTTTCAAATTCTGAACGATCCTAATATTTAATAAATTTAATATTTTTTTTTTATAAATTCCTCTTTTTTTAATTATTTTAATGAAAAATGTTTTTTTATCTAAACATTTGCTCCAAGAATACATTTCGATTTTATTAGTGATAAAAAATAATTTTTTAGAGGGAATATATTAACAATGAAATCCATATTTAATTTTTCTATAAATTATAAACCCATCTGTTTGATGAGAAAATAATTGCCTCAAAAAAAAAGGAATTTTTAATAATCTAAGATTTGCAATTAAGGAGATATAATTATAATAAATTGACATTCAACATATTATCGATAAAATGAAATCCCTTTAAATGTTGTCTCATAATAAACTTTTAGCCTTCTGTCAACTTAAAATTGATGGATACAGATGATTAATTTCAAGTGATTAATACAAATCCGCTGGGTATCCATCATTAATAGATTTATATTTATGAAAACATATAAAAGGTATTTCAGAATCCTATTTAGTATATTGCATTTAAGGATAGAATCTTGAACCTTGGCAAGTATTGATATTTATTTTATGAGCAACAAATAGCATACTATCGCTATGAAAAGATGATAGGTATAACGAAATTAAGATACATCACATATTGGTATTATAAAATTATATATATATTTTAAATATTTGTTTGTATTTGGGGTCTAATATTTGTTTGGAGCGTGATAATTTGCTATTTTCATGTCTACACTAAGAATTTGTTTTAAAAAAGATGTAATAATTAAAAGTAAATTGAAATTATTTAGTTTGAGTAAGCAGGACCTAGTGACCCGTGTATGGGTATGCAGTTGGGTCGGAATATTTGTACTGATATTCTTTGCTACCTGAAGAAACCCTCTTTAAATGACCTCGTACCATCAATGCCACCAGAAGAATTCTTTGAATAAATTAATTGTTTCAAAAATCCCTTCAGTTAATAAGTCGGGATTGTCAGAAGACGGTAGGGTGATAATTGTAAAATTTTGGATATGTTTGTAGTGACCTAAGAACAGTTTTATCACTGGGAGCTATAGTGCCATTGGAACAAGCTAACTGATGACTGAGTTTATAATTCATAACATTAGTTTAGTTTGAATCAATATAGTCTCATATTTCTCTCATAGGTTTATTAAAAGTTTGTGTAATTTGTCTGGGTATATAAAACATGATAGACGATTTTTCCAATTATCCAAACTTTTAATATTTTTATTTAATAATATTAAATTACTAAAAAATTTTGAGAATTAAATAAGACCACCCTTTATGATGCGAGCTTTTATGGTTGGGAAACTTTCTTTCATAAATTTATTTACCCATTCCTGTGCCTAAACAATAAAAATTGAGTTGCTATTATTTGGAATTGAAATTGTAGATGTAGGGATGATTTCATATTAGAGATGATATTATTGGGGTTTAAAATCGAAGGGGATTCATTTCATATTGCCAATATTAATGAGAGAAGTTAACAAGAAGAGGGCATAATAGGATCATCAATGTTACAGAAGGCTACTGGTGTTGGGAATATACGTGCATGATGGCCGGGGAAAATAAGTTCATTCCCTTTAAGTAAAACATTATTATGACAAGTAGAACATATCACCATAATATACAATATTTTATATTATTATTATAAACTAATAAAAGCTTATTTGATTAACTAATTAAGCACTTTTTAAAATCAATTTACATTTTCTAAATTATATTATTATTATTTAATTATTTTACAGAAAGGATTTCTGAAGATACTGGTAAATTTGTAGAAACAAACATATTTTTTCTAAATTAAAGTTTACTTATCGAAATCAATAATGAAGAAATAACTTTTTAACAAAAATGTTTGAGCTACTGTGTTGATCAGGGAAAGCAAGTTTGTTTTTAAACTTTTATTGAGTAAAATAACATATCTGGTAATCTGTAATATATGTATATACTTGAGCAAGATTGTTAAGAAACAGAGTTTTGTCTTTTAATTTGGTTTCTTACAAATTTCCAATCGAATAGTTTGTCCTAGTTGGGATATAAAATACATGGATCTTCCACCATTTATAAAAGGCAATTTCATATTTAGAAAACTGGAAATATATTTTAAATGATGCAGATATAACTAATGATCTCATCATACTCTTTATAACTTGTATATATTTTGAAATATGAACTCTATGTTCCAAAATTGACGGCAAACATTCCTTATATTTATATATTAAATATTCAATGAATGTTGAAAAATATTTCTAGTCCAATCGAAATTGAGTTCTGAATTCCCATATATTCCAAAGCCCAATATATATTTATCTTTATAATCAATATATAAAAAACAATCTAACTAAAGTTATTCATTTGTAGATAATTATGGGGCTAACCAATTTTATTTATTTAATGAAAATTTAAAAAATACATTCTCCTTTGTTATAATATGAACAGTAACCAAAATTGGTAAATTTAATTTCTTTATTTATTTTCAAGTCACTGAAAAAACTCTTTATCTTTTTAAGTTATCTTTAGCGGAAAATTAATTGTATATTAGGATTAAATTTATATAACGGTATGAATCAGTTAGCAAGTTATTTTTGTTTGGTTATTATAAATGACTCAGTATATTATGATAAATTTAAAATAAAAATCTAAATTGAAGGTTAATGTTTATGATGACAATTAATCCTTAATTAAAACATAGGAATTGTGATATTTACGTTCTTTTCTTAAAACAGACTATATTAAATCCCGAGTTGCCAGATAACCCTTGGTAACGTTGCTAATAAAGCATTGCTTCTAAAAATATAGCTAGTAGCACATTATTCTTTAGAAAATAGCGCAATGCCTTAAATATATATATAATAAATATGCACTACAAAAAAAATATTAAATTTATTTAAAATTTCATAATTAATTTGTAATATTATAATCTTTTAATTTATTTTATTAATATTTATAATTTTCTTTTATAAATTTAATTTATTTATCAAGAAATTATCATTAGGGATATGAACATAGAAAATAATTTTGAGACAGTTGATGACCAAATTTTACTAGAAATGATACTGGAAATACCCTTCCCCAAATTTGCAAAATAGTTTGAACTTAGTAAAAAAAAGTTACTATAGGATTTAAATTTAGGTGCATAAAAATCTGAGATAATGGCAATAATTCAAGCTCCTTTAATATATAAATATCTATTCATAAATTTTAATAAAATTATTATCTGCTGTTTTAAATTTTGCATGTTTGCTCATAAAATTTCACAGATGTTAATAAATATCTTGACAATTTGATGAATAGAAGAGGCAACATATCAAATATTCAAACTAAATTAAATAATCCTACAATATAAAAATAAGGCCTTCCTTAATAATTAGTAGAAAAGTCATAAATAATTATATTTCTCAACCAATTTCCTTGGTCGATAATCCCTAATTTATTAATCTGATTACATTATCTCTTGAATATTCTGCTGGCTAAATGAATGATTAAATTTTTTTATTAATTTTAAGAAATAGAGCCTAATATAAATCTAACAGATATTTCTTACATCTACATAACAGCAGATTGCTGTTAACTCTTTAAGGTAAAATAAAGTTTGCTATCTTTTATTAATATGATCTAGTTCCACCGGCGACAATTCGGCGAAGCGACAATTTGGCGCATATCTATTACAGTTGTAATTTATTATAAATTACTTATTATAAAAATATAAGGATGATTAAATAGAAGTCATTTTGAATGTTGTATTATAAGTTATTTCTTCATATTTATTATATAAAAATCTCTATTTATTTACTAAATGTGTAATATCGAAAAAAATTAACTAATATTTATACATATTTCTGGACCAATTTACCATTCTAAAAAACATAAAATCCAAATCTCCTTTTTTTATTTTTTCCGGCTAACTATTGACAAAAAATTAATAAATAGAATTATGTTTATCTTGAAATATTGTCCTTTCTTCTATTTTAAAATTTTAAAAAGTTTGTAAAAAACTTTATTTTTTTTCTTTTCCTTCCATAATTTAATCTTTATATATAATTTCTTTTCATAATTTAATCATTATTAATTGAGAATTCCTGATAAAGGTAAATATTAATATTATTTCTGTGTATCATCTATAATTTTTATAAATTTATTTTTAAGAAGAACGTGGGTCAAAACAACTTGTTCATGATCAATACATAATCAGAAGAGAGAACTATAAATCAAAAAGCAATATGGAAATGTGTTGAGTCTTATAAATTATTGGAAGGTAGACCTACCCATTGCAAAGGGCGGTGCCATACATAAAATGAAGAAGTAATTCTTCATATAGATAATCATAATAATGTGTTAGATGGTACTGAGATATTAAAAACTGAAAACTTAAATAATATTAAAAGACCTGCCAATGAGGTGACTGATACACCTCAAAAAATTATAAGTATATCAATAGCAGGGGGTTCCCCATCCCTTCATGCTGCCCTTCCACCCATCGCGTCAATAAAGCGGACTATTTAGCCAGTTAGATCGCTTATAGGTTCTCCATTACCTAACCCGACGAACAGTTATGATCTAGATTTACTCGATATCTATAGAATAACATGTTCAGGGTAGCCATTCCTTCAATATGACAGTAAGCATTTGCAAAGGGAACTGCCAAGAATTTTGATATTTGCCACCGCCCAAAATCTTACATTGATGGCGGAATGCAGTTACTGGTATGCAGATGGCACATTTGAGACAACCACCTTAATTTTTCATCAACTTTCGACCTTGTACCCTCAATTTTTGGGCTATTACCAAATAAAACCCAGATTAGGTCTTGGATGAGATAAAAAGATTAAATAATCGAAATCCTATACCGGTAATGATCGATTTTGAGAAGTCGAAAATAAATGCCTTTTTACATTCATTTCCTTCAATAACTGTAAGAGGGTGTTTTTTTCAAATAATCAGCGATTTTGAGACATATACAGAGTGATGGCGAGTTACTAGCACACTATTTAGAAAAAGATGCAGGATATGAGTGGTCTATTAAACAAATGCTCTTTCTTGCATTTGTTCACATAAATGATGTAGTTGATGCTTTTTATGGACTTACACAAACACAATTCTATCAAGATAATGAAAGGTTCTTATATAATTTTATAACATATTATGAAGCAAATTGGATTAGGAAATCGTATTGGGGAAAGACAACCACCAAGGTTTATACTCTACGGTTAGAACAATCGTTACCGAAGCAAAAATTGTACAATATATTTCTAGTACGCAACCCCCGAGATCAAGAAAGAGGTATCGGGATACGGCTGAAAATATTATATTAATTGTATCTGACCATGTAAAATCACCCGATTAATGATTATTTAAGGGGGATCGCTTATAATTATAATTTACAAATATAATGTTTTTTTAATAGTATGTTTTGTATGTATATTTATATTTTCTATATTCATTTTGTAAATAAATAAAAAAAATTGTGCGTTAATTCATTTTTGATTTATATAATAGAAAAAATTAGCCTAAGCATAATATTTTTTTAAAAAAGGTTTAATAGAATTTAAGGATTTTTAATAAATCTAAAAAATGAGTCAGTCTTAATTTGATTTTTTTTGGTTCATGGCTGGGTCTATTTTTAAAAAAGGTCGATTTAAATTCTAGCCAAAATAATATGTAAGATTCGAGATAGGACCAAACCGTTCTTTTTCTTTCTTTCTTCTATGCAAAATCTCGGGGCTTACCATTGGCTACTAATCAACATACCTTATGTGAATTGGTCAACCAAAGAAATCGGTATAAATATTGGTTGTTAATATTTTTTGATATTACACATTTAGTAAATAAAATTGAGATTTTCGTAAAAATAAATATGAAGAAATAATTAATAGGACCAAATTATTTCTATTTAATCATCCTTATTTTTTAATACTAAGTAATATATGATAAATTTCAACTGCTATAGATACGCGCCGAATTAACGCCGCGCTTAATTGTCGCCACGCCGAATTTTATGCGTCAAATTTTCCGCGCCGAATTGACGTGATACCATTGGATTTAATGAGCAGCCAAATAGTCCATTGATAATTGATAATGTTGACTAATAAACACAAACCTCATGAAGATCTACATTAGCTAATCAATCTTGATGCGTTTTTTTCAAATATATATTTTTGATAATAAGTTTAGAAATTTAAATTTCTTATTGTCATCAAGTGCTATTGTTTAGCGATTTTATCAACACTTAACGTTGCTTTAGATTTGGGGATGATAATATAAAGTGATTTTATTATTAAAATGCGAATAAAATAAAGAGTTAAATTTTAAAACAGGAATATGCATTTTTTGTTTAAGGAAAAAAAATTTCTAGGTTCTTATGTTATGACTTTGATTTTGCCGTAGTATTTTATTATTTTTTAAATATACTAAAAGATAAATTGAAGACTCCAGGTCTATATTATAAATAATACTTATATACCTTTTATAAGAATATTATATTTTTTTTTAAATAATATGAGTGCGTTTCATATTACTTCATTTTTTGTGAAAATATTAATTGTCCTATTTAAAATTTCCTTCGCTTTCTCTTTATTAACATTTAGAATTGCTATATGATCTTATTTCTGAATTATCGTAATCTTATTTTTTTATTCCCTAAAAGTTTTTCTATAATATAAATGACTAAATAATATCTATTATATTTTTATTTTTAAATAATATGAGTGTGTTTCTTATTACTTCATTTTTTGTGAAAATATTAATTGTCCTATTTAAATCAAGTTGCTTTGCTTTCTCTTTATTAACATTTAGAATTGCTATATGATCTTATTTCTAATTATCGTTCTGCAGATAGTACTTGCATGAATTGTTAATATAATTTTAATTAATTTTACATACTCTGAAAAAGTCTAAATAATTTTTTTTGTACTTTGTTTCTTTAATATGGTTATGACGACGTCTAAAGAGTTTACTGTATATTTTTCCATATTGAGTATTCCAAAAGCCTATATCTATGGAGTTGAAGCGTGCACCATATATATATTCCCTAATATATAGATCCTATACATGATGTATACCCCTTTTATTATAGTAAACTGTACCACTATGTAGTCAGCTAGCATTGTAGAGAAGAAAGAGGTGTTCTATGAGTTCCGATGCCGGCAGAATAGTGCGTTCGTTTACAACTAATTTTTTAGTCTTTAATGGCGCTGTTTATATTCATTTTGTTCAAGTTCCGATTAGGCGAATGGAAATGATAATCACATATAGGTCTTGGCTACCTTGTTCTGTAAAGATTTATCTAGTAATCTGTTCATATAGCTTCCTTGTGGTCCGTTTTTATTTTATTCATTTCTATTTGTAATTTCGATAAGGGATGATGGATTTAAAGGGAGTGAGTAATTTGAGAGAGGAAAGCCTTGTATATATTATTGTTGTCAAAATTAAATTGTATAGATTTATATAAGTTGCCAAAAAAATCCGTTTATCGGCTCTTATGCAGTGAATAATGTATCTTCTGGGGTGTTTTGTATATTGATGGAGATATTTGTGGTTAAATTTATTTTTATCTATATCGTTAAAGACATGAGCCATTCTTTACGCTTAATGCATGGTCTTAATCATTGAGTTATGCAGATTGATAAATTCAGCTTTATATTTTTCCAGGTTATATTAGGATTGATCATGCTGTTTAATGTATTTCTCCAAGTAGTTAATTTTATATTTTCATTAGTTACCATAGTTACTACTAATATATGAAAATACCACTTCTAACACAATTCAAGATTACATAATATATTTTATTATTTAAATAAAATAAACCGATATAGATACAGTGGAATTATGTAAATTTATATGAAAATGCTATATATTATATAAGTTTAAATCATAGATCATAGGAATATAGTTTTTAACTATAAAATAATAAGAGTGTCGAATGATATGAGGCATCTTTCATTTTTTCCAGTATAGCTAAATATAATTATCTTTATTTTTAAGACTTTGGGCAACAGTCAAAACATTTATGAGTTTTAAATATTAAATATATTAACGATAATATGATGTAAATAAGAGACATGTTTAAAATTTTGCGTTTCATTAATTCTCTTTTCATTTAATGTTGTTTAAGTTTTAAAACTTCATATCATATTTTTCTCTAAATATTTCTATTTGTCACTTTATCTTTATTTGGTTTATCCTAAGACTACTAGCCTATCATAAATAGATAATACACTCTACTCTACGAAATATATTCTAGTGCTTAAGACTATATAATTCTATCATATTCAAATTGTTTGATGGAGAAAATATTATTATAATAATTTTGAAATCATATAAAATACCAGGCAATCTATTGACAGTCACCCGACTAAATTTGAAAAAATTATTATTAAGCTTGTAGAATATTTTTGGCTGAGTCCGTATACTTATTTTTGCATTTTACAGTTCTATCTAAAAATAATTTTAAAATTTTACTATTCGCAATATCTATCAGTTATGGTATAACTATAAAAATATTGACTTAAAAAAGAAGTTTTAATGATTATTTAAGTCAAAAATTATATTATAAAATATTTTGTAAATTTTGGTAACTATATTATCTTTGTAAATTAATCTTCATAATTTTCATTATCCGAATCGAAAGAAATCAAATAATATAAATATAAGAATTTTTTATATAAAACATCCTTTGCCTCTTAATAAATATATTCAAATTATGTTATTTAAAGATAAAAATATTTAAATTTTATTTATTATTTATTACACGTATAGATAATATAACCAAAGCGATAGGTAAATTTATATTTGATACTATATGAGATCGAAGCTTCTAAAAATTTCTTTTTGTCTCTTATATACACAATGAAAAAGACATATTATGTCTTTCTCAAATCAAAATCTCTCAACCTATTTTTGACTCCATTAGTATATAACATTGTGTATAAATATAAAAAATAGATTTAACAATCCAAAATTTTTGGGGTTATCAAATCTTCTATTAAAAACCATTAACTTTTTTAATTCATAAAAAGGGACTTTATCCTATTATGTCTCTAAATGATTTATCTAGTTGCAGTAAAAAAAATTATAAATCATAAAGTAATTGTAATATGACTGCTTGATTTATGTCTGTTTCAAACAATCAAAAGTAGACCTGTTATTCTTTCAATTTCTCTCAGATTTTAACAAATTAATACATTTCCTTAAATCTTATAGAATATATTTTTGTTATAATTCAATACGAATCAATTCCTGTCATAAATTTCATTTTGAAATTGCACACATTTTTGAATTTATCTAATGTGTGATAAAAAACATCTCAACCAACTAAAGATTTCTAAAATATAAATTTTGTTCGGCCCGTGCTCTTAACTCTAAAAGGATAGGAATCGCGATTATTTTTTAAATTTTATGCACATTTTTTTAGTAGCGTTACTAGGAGGGGGGGGGGGGTTCAGGGTCTTAGAGTCTCAGAAATTTTAATTATGTTTTATAAAAATAAAAGATAATTTTGAAAATATATAATAAATTTTACCTTTTCTATATTTAAGCCCCTTTAGATTGGAGATTGTAAAGGCTAATGATAACGCCACCGATTATTTATATAAAAGGCTATTTAAAAATTATAATTTTAATATATTTCAAAAAAATTTTGCAAAAATTTAATATCAACTTACTTATAAAATTGTGAAACTCACTGTATATTAGTGATCTGCATCGGGCCTAATTTTTTAAGCCCGGCCTTGCCAGAAATTTTTTTTAAAAAAAAGTTTTGTTGGCCCGTCCAAACCCAAAATTTTTTTAAAAAATTTACCGGCCCAGCCCGGCCCGAATTTATTTAAATATAGAAATTATTTTTATAATTACTAAAAATAAAAGACATATGTTATATGTCGTTTAGTTTCAATAAATAAAAAAATTAAATATTTTTATTTTACATAAAAAACTATAAAATTGATAAATTTAGATATATTTTAAAAAATTTAGGCCCGACCCGACCAGGCCCGAATTTTTTTTTTAAATATTAGGCACGGCTCGATCCCGATTATTTTAAATAGAATTAGGCCCGAGCGGTATGGGCTGGGTCTAACTTTGCAGATCTTTATTGTATATATTTTTTTTTAAAGATCAAAGGATTTATTATAGATAAAAACATTTTTATAATCCTTCTATATCAAATAAAATAATATTAAAATTAACATAACAAATATAGGATAAAATAAAACAATATTTTATAAAAACGGAGGTGGGACTACAAGTTCCCAAAAAACATGTATATTTATATTTTAAAATAATGATTTGTAGGTTTTGTCTTAAAAAATAATATTCTTTTGGTTAAAACTATAATATGTTGATATATATAACAAATATAGCAAATTAAATAATTTTATATGTTAGATTTACAAACATATGGATAAGTTTCACACCAAATCATATATTTTCAGTATATAAAATGCACATCAATGTTTGTTTAACTCGCACCATAAAATAAATAATGATTTATATAAAATAAAAAATCTTTTTATAATAAATAAATTTTACTTAATAAATTGTTCTAAGAGCAAAAATTACTTTTATAATAATATTTTAAAACAATTTGATTAAATATATTTTTCCATTTAGGATACCTAAGTTTTGAAGAAAAACTTCTGAAAACATAAAAAAGAAATTCATTATAATTTCTGACTTTTTAAATTTAATCTATAGTTTTATTGTCACACTTATTTTAAAGAAATCCATTTGGTTCTTGATTTGATCAATGAAGCACATTTATTTAAAACTATACTTTCATTTTAATTTTTTAAACAATTTAAACAGTTCACACTAATGGAGAATTATGTAAATTTGTATTTTTAATATATTTTTAAAGCTATTGTTTTATATTGAATCTCTATAAAATACAATTAATTTATAAAAAATTTTGCTCTGATTATGGTATATGTTGCAGGCATCCAAAACATTTAAGGTATAAATCTAATGTATATAGCAGTTTTTTATGACAATTCTATATTGGATTAAACTCATCTGGTATATTTTTTTAATAAAACTACGGATATCATTGTCTTGTAAAGTATAAAAAAGATTTCATAAATTTCAATGTATGCAATTATTGACTATACAAAATCTGTTAATTGAATAATTAATACAATAGTGAAATTCTAAATAATTGTTTATCAGTAACTGTCTCAAAAATTGGTATTAATACATGAGATCTTCACTAAAAACCATATTAATTTGTATGGTAACTTATTACGATTTCTTCAATAAATACGTGCTTAAATTATGATATTGAATATTTTATTAGTAAAACTAACACTAAATAGTATCGACAGTTTGGCACTAGCGTGCATACTTGTATCTAAGCAGTAGGGGTTGAAAATTTAATCCCCCCCCCCTATAAAAAAAATAAAAAAATTGTTTTTTTTATTTTAATTTACTAAATTTTGAAATATTAAAAACAACTATTTTTAGTTTTTAATTTATAATAAATAATAATTGATCTACAGTATTTGATTATTTATACATTTTTTTTAGCTAAAAATTTTAATTTAAAAAATTATAGACGGCCTTTGTCAAAAAGATTTTGCAACATGTGTGTGCACCACAATTTATGTGATAATAAAAAAAATAATGTGCATATATTTGGGAGCATGTGGTTATAAATTTCCAGTGTCATTAAATATAAGAAATTTGACATTCCAATTATCATGGCTAAAAAAAATATAAGTGGTTTATATGACATTGGCTCATATAATCAAAAAAGAAAATAAAAAAATTTTGTCTGACTAGATTCACATAAAGACAAGAGTCGGTGAAACTCATTATTGAACTATATGATTTTGTTTGCAGCACTGAAATTTTATATATCAAGTAAGGAAAAAATAGAATCTTCTGCAGGCTATTATTAAGCCACAATTTTTAATATCAATTCAATGTGTTAATTTTTAATTTATACATATGATTTTAGCAAAATGCTAAAAAAAATTGATTTGGATTTAAGGGAGGTTATGAATAGAGCAAAGGTTATTAAATACTAAATAGTTTGTATTAAGAATGGTATGCAACATCGCGCCTTGGCTGTTATAATTAACGATGCCTAGAACTACACAATACTTTAGATTTAAAAATATTTTTGATTCTTAATATTCTCTAAATATTTTTAAAATATTTTATATATAAACAGATAAGAAGTGTTATGACTTATGTAAATTATATAATTTTAATTTCACATCACTAAAACATATTTTATTCTTTAAAAAAAATTTAAATCAGCAAATTAAATACATTCCCATTCAAATATGTTTCATAAATAAAATAATTACATAAAATACTAGTATTGTAGGCGCCCTCTCTAGAAAATTTAAAAATTTATTTTTAAATTGCTGTAATTTTTCCTAAAAGGTATAAAAGCCTTAATTTTTTATATTCTGAGAAATGTGTTTAGCCTTTTGAAACCTAGTTTAAAGATATTTTTTATTTCCATCATCTTTTACATGTGGGTTTAATTCGTGTGATATTTGCTTTATATTAAAAATCTGTTATTTAATATTTGATACACATATGGACGTTGAAGGATAACTCATCCTACCAACATTAAATTGTGAAATGCTGTTTTTTAGATATAAATGAAATTTGGATTGACTTTTTTTAAAAAAATCATCTAAAAAATCTGCTATTTACTTGCATATATTTCAAGAATCTTATTATAAACATATAGCCATTGTTTGATGATTGTATGATCAATCGCACTCCTATCTTATTATATCTCAATTTTTTGTTTTTCAAGGGTGCAAAATTTACATTTTTTTAAAGCTATAAAATGCTTAAAATAAGTTTTTCCCACCAATGTCACTTTGAAAAATTATAAAATATTTTAATAATATCCATAATATGGTTTAAAAACACTTTTTTAATAAAATCTTTTTTTGGCCAATTTTTTTGCTATCCTTGTCATTAATTCACTCAGAAGAAATTTTTGTTTAGTGTCAAATAATTTATTAAAACTCAAAATTTAAATTTCATTTCGAGATTGTTATTCAAATTTGTAAAATATTATTAGATTTTAGATTTATTTAAGCCCTAATTTTCTAATAATTATAAATTTTTTTAAAGATACATGGGAGAATGATGAAAATGGTAAATTTTTTTATTTATTATTATTTATTTTATCATATTTATAAAATATATCAATTTCTTAACCCCCCCCCCCCCCTCTCTTTCTCATTTCAATAACGCAAATGTACTGAATCCTATTATTAATTCAACAGGATTTTTAAAATTAATTTTATACAATGTTGTGATGATTTAATGAAACATATTGACGGTTAAATTAAAACCCATCCATATAAAATTAAAATCTTCAAAAATAATTAAAATAGAGACAAAGCATTATTGAAATTTCTTTTATTGTTCCTTTTGTTATTTTTATTATTTTAGCAAATATTATAATTTTATATGGATGGGTTTTAATTTAATCGTTAATATGTTTCATTATCATCACAACACTGTAATATAGAAAAAATAAAAGACCATATGCATAACAATCAACAACACGACATAGTATATGTATTGATATGAAAAATTTTTTAATTTTTCAGCAATATAAACATTTTTTATTTTCTTATCAATAAATGGGAATTAGATTAGTTCTAAATTTTATTCATGGAGATATAACTGGAATTGTAATTATTTTAAAATGATGAACTTAGGTCTTGAGTTGAAAAAGCGGAAACTTAGCTTAGTGACCATTCATTTACTCTGATCCGTCTCCTACCTTACACTTCCTTAAATGTAGAACTCGAAGGACATTATAATATTTACTCTCTTCACTATAAATAAAGCAACGGCCTAACACCCCCATACCCTTTGCAATTTTTTTATCACGAAAACTTTAACTATAGAAGAAAGCAGGTTCCCTTTATTGTATTTTAATTATGCTAGCGTAAATTTTCTTTTTGCTTATTGCGAATTACTGAAACAAGAAATTTTATATTCTCCCCAATTGTTATCTTTACTCTATTAGCCATCTTGCCCTCGTATTCATCAAATACCTGACTAAGTTCATCTCAGCCAAAAATAAATGACTCAAAGGATAGATTTTACCCTATCCAGTAATTGGTAATAATTAGAAAGTGATTTCGCCATTATATTTGTTATTTGATAGGGTGTCTAAAGAAGGGGGGGGGGTGATAGAATCTTTTACCTCCATGTATTAAATGAGTTGTCTCATGTATTTAATTGAGACGAAGGCAAGAAGTACATATGTTATGTTAGTAGTGATAGCAATGGGTGGGATGTAAAATCGCCAGAGATGTCAGTATTTATGGAAATTTTTTTTTCAATAGAAACATGTCACGTTTGGTTAGAATCAGAAAAAATTTAAACAAACGCATCAAGTCTCATGTAAGGAACCGGTTTTTCGAAACGATAGTTATTACGATAAAGGAGTACAAAGGATGTAGAAAATTTCTCTGCCGTTGCTATGTTATAGTGAAAAGAGTATAGATCAGATTTACAGTGTGTTCCACATTGAGCATGTAAAATAAAGAAATCAGCTTAAGTAAAACGACATAGCAAGGCTATTCTAGATTAATCCAGAATTTTTATTAATTTAATGATAAACTAATTTTTTTTTAATTTAATACCCTTTTATTAAATTCTCTTTGCTATGGGAAAATATGTTATTATTATCCACTTAGATATTGTCTTCTTAATCAAATATATGTTGATGTTTTTTCATTAATTTCTTACGATGACGATGTTTTCAGTTGTTAGAAATTTGGCATTAAAATTTGAAATTTTATGAAGATATGGATTTTAAATTCTTCAATAATAAATTCTTAAATTCCTTTCTTTATAAAATCTATTTCTTTTTTGCATCTTTCCAAATTTTATGAAGATATGAATTTTAAATTCTTCAATAATAAATTTTTAAATTCCTTTCTTTATAAAATCTATTTCTTTTTTGCAATTTGTTCTTTCCATTATATCTGTATTTACTTAAATATTCACTTGGAGAATAAGATTATACCTATTATTTTTTGCAAATAAAGAAAAAAATATACATAAATAATAATATATTAATTTTCATATTATGAAATATCGTTCTGTAGTTAGGCCAGCAGAAATAAAAAAAAAAATTAATTTTTATACCATAAAATATCGTTCTGTAGTTTAGGCCTAGTTGCCTCTTTATATAGCTCTAAAACGTGTTTTTAAACCTTCCTTTTTTATCAATCTCATTTTTTTAGTTATACCAAATATAAAAAAATATCATCATACATTCTATAAATGCTTGTAAGCATCTTTTACTTCTTATTTCATCTTATATCTATATGGTTCTAAATCAGATATTTTACATTGCCACTTTGTTTAAAATAATTTTTCAGCGATTTTGAAATTGCTAAAATATTATTAATCTCTGGAGCATTTTACAAAATAAGAATTGACTTGAATGCATTTTAAAGTATTTTCTTCAACATTTTAAACAGTTTTATCTATTAAATTTAATATTAAGAAATATAAAAGTGACATATACTCTCCAAATATGAATATTTTTTATTTAATAATTAGTAATATATCAGATTCAGAATCTCTATAATATAAAATTTTTAATATCTCTCTAAGGATAATTTCTGTATATTTTAATAAAAAATTACCCGTTCAACTCAATTTTGATCTTTTCTTTTTATTCGTCTTTAATATATGCTTGAAAAAAATATTCTCGGGTGACATCAGGTTTTAAAATTTTTTTAACCATTCCTAAAGGATATTCTCTCCCATCTTACCCCCTGAAATTGTAAAATAATAGAAAATTTTTTCTTTATATAAAATGAATTGAAAGAAACGTTATCAATTTTGGTAAAGTCCTCACACGAACATTTAATCATTTCATTAAGTTTCTGAAATTATTGTTCCGCAGGAATATCAGTGACTTTAGCCCGTGTCTGTTAACTATTGTGGGGCCTGGAATAATTATTTCAACTTCCAATTTTCCAGCATCAATTTTTATAAAGGATTTACAAATACCTTGAATAGCTTAAAAAAGATTAAAAAATAATTAATATAAATTAAAATTCTTAATACTTCTAACACAATATTTAACCAAGTTGGCGCTTAGATCCAATTTTACTGTTTAATTGAAAATTTTTCTTTTTGAAAATCCAGTTATTTTAATAACTCTCTTATGTTCATAATTTCTAGACGAGCATTGATGGTGTAGAAAATAAGATGTACCAGTTTTGTAATACTATATTTATAGATGTATTCAAAATCATGGCAGCCTAATCTAGTTTTTTTTTCTTTAAATTGATTTTAAATTGTTTCCATTTTGAGATTTATGTTTATCATTATGTTTTTTTTTTGAACTTATAAAATTATAACTTAATTTTTTAGATATATTTTCAATTATTAAAATTTAAATAAAATAAATATTAAAAAATATTATTTTGCTAAAAAAAAAATTATATTAAAAATAAAATAAAATAAAAATTATGTTATAAAAATAAAATATATATATTATATAAAAAAAAAAGAGGGAAAATAAAAAGAAATAATTAATAAAATAAAACAATTCATTGGCATTATTACCAAAAAAGAAAATTTTAACATTTAATTTCCAATAAATTAATTTTTAAGGGAAAAATTTCAATATTTTACAATAGGAAATCTTAATATTCAAAAAAGTTTATTTAAAATTTATAAATAATTTTTATTAAGGATTACATAAATTTTAAATAACAAATAAAAGTTAAAAATTTTTAATCCACCCGTCGATTTCTTAATTTTTTAACCCGCATGCCCGCCGAAATAGTCAGGTTTGGGTAAGCAGAATAAAAGCCAGCACGTTGCAGACTTAACACTCTAACATATTTTATAATTGTTTGTTTGTAATGTATTTTTTTCTAACTTATTTTAACTTTATTGTATTTTATTTTATTTTGTTAATTATTTTATACACATATAATGTAATGTAAGAATATAAGTTTACTAAGCTTAATTAGGTTCAACATCTCAAAACCCTATTTTTTATTAAAAAAAAATTAAAAAAGGAAATATTTAAAGATTATATTAAATCCGCCCTAATGTTCTATGACATAAGATTGCATTGCTAGCATTCCTAAAAATTAATTAACACAATTAATTTTATGATATAAATATTTAAAAATAATTTTTAAAAACTTATTTTTTTTAATATGCTTTAATCAATTTTATAAAACCTAAAAACTATTTATTTCAAATATACATCTATTTTTATTTAATATTAAGACAAAAAATAATATTTAATAGCTTATTATGTTTGTGTATCTACAATAATAAAATTATAATTAAAAAGGGGTGTTAAAAGCATAAATATTAAAATGTCATATTAGAATGCCCAATGTTTATTTTTTTTTTCCTTTTTATATTTGAGTCTAAATACATGTGGGAAACAAAAAAAAGAATCGATGACTTTGACATCACCATTAGCTTAGAATCAAAAATAACAGCAAACTTACTGCAATGCTAGCGTTATCTAATGAAAAGTAATTATTATTGTTCTCTACAGCAATAATTAAGTACAATATTCTAACCTTACACTATAATATAATATATATAAAGAAACTTATTCTATAAAAGCGGGATTGGAACTAGAATTATCCAAAATGAACAAATATTTTTATTTTATATAACTAATTTGAATATTTTGCTTAAAAACATATAATTACTTGTGTTCTTATGTAAGGGCTCGTATTTTACCACTTATATTTTTTTATTAATATTCAAAGGAAATTATAGGGGAAGTACAAGTAAATTTTTTTATCTATCTTTGTTTATTAGTTATCAAACATATTTTCACAATATTTTATCATAGTTCTTATCTAGTCCCCTCCTCTTCTAAAATCTAGTCTTGATAAGGCTAATGCCTTGTATCTTATATCTCATAATAGTAACAGGCTCCTTAAACTTAATTTAATAAAATATATCAAATATTAAATGCTCATGTGTATAAAAAATGAATAACTCAATATAATGAATGATTTAATATATAAAAATATTTTTACTAATGCAAGAATATTAAAAAAAATTTTGAGAATTTGATTTATTCTAATTTTTGTTCGTGGTAATATCTATGGAATTGTAATCATTCTAAAATGCATTATAATTTAATCAGGAATTTAGTAGTGGCGATTCGCTTACACTAATCCGTCTCTTTCCTTATATTTGCTACAAATGTGAAACTCGAGTGATTTATATCAGAGGCCACCCGCCATATTTTGTAATCCCTTTACAAAGAAATTTTAAAAAGAAAAGAAAGTCGGTTCCTTAAAAGATACTTTACTTGCTTTGGCATAGATTTGCTTTTTATTGTCAACTGCCAGAAAAAATACCATACTGGACCTGGTTATTTTATAATCAAGATCCTTTGAAAGAAAAACAAATTCTTAATATTTTACATGTATTAATCTTCTTGCATCATCCAATAAAAATAAAATTAAGAATATTTTGCAACGTTACCTACATGCATTCCTACCTATAATCCCTTGAACAAACCTTGGTTCTCATGCCCTAACCTTTTGAGTAGGATATAGGATCTAAGCTAAGACCTGTTCCATATAAGGGCCAACCTGCATCAGAGAATGTCTCTGAATTTAGTCATAAGTAATATCTCATCTTTAAATTATCATAAAATAAGACCCCATAAATGGGAATCTTAATTGGAACAAGTTTTAGATTTCTAAGCTCAGTGGATACAATATATAATAAATTTACAAAGTATAAATTTATTTGAGAAATATTCATATATAAAAAACTTTAAAAACAAAATTATACAATTATTAAAACAATATCATAAAGGCATAGACCCATAGAGGAATTTGCAGTTAGATTTGCATGTTTCCAGGGATAAAAATTTTCTAATTTAATTGAATAATCATTTTTATTATTTTTAAACAGTTTATAATAAAGATATTAAAATTTTATTTGTTTGATAATTATTTATTCCTTTTTATTTAAATAAACAGCTGTAAAGGGTAAATATATTTCCATCTATATATCTTTAAGACGAGTATCAATATCATAGCATAAACCTCTTACCCAATAAGATATCGTTTTAACAACCCAAATCCATTTTCAACCATTTAAACTATTTACAAGCTCTTTTAACTAAATTTTATAAAGTATAAATCGTAATGTTTAAATGAATGAGGATTCTATCATCACGGATTTTAAGGGAATACCTACATTATTAGATTAATTAAAAGGAAGTTAATATCATGTTTTATTTCTGTTAATGAGGAATCTTTTAAAAACGCGCTTTAAACGTTTCTATTATTTATTTAAATCAATCAATATTAAAGTTTTTTTTTAAAAATTGCTTTATAAAAGTAGATAAAGTAGGTATCAATCGATAACTAATTAAAATATTTATCTAATTAAGATCATCTTTTTCCTCATAATAACCTAAGAGTTAGGAATATTATCAAAACAAAATATTGAGATTAAATAAAAATTAATAGAAATATCTTGACTGATATAATATTATCCGCTTACTTGGTTTTATTGAGTTAGACTTTTTATGAAGTAGGGGATTAAAAAATGATTTGAGTATCAAAAACGATAATTAGAAAATATTTTTATTATAGTAATAATTACCACTCTAAGTGTGATGGTCTAGATCTTGGGAAGGGGATATTTTAACTTTTTGCAACATAAATATTCAATATGGGCATTAAAGGAAAGATTATATGATTGCAATTATATTATTTATATTTGATTTTAATGGGTTGAACTTGGCATGTGGTAGGGTGGTGGTGAGGGGCAATCTAAAAAATTGATATGTGTAACCAATAAAAGGTAATTAAAATATTTGTTATCTATAATCTTAAATATGAACTTAGGTGCGTCTATCTTGATGGTCAGATTCATTTTTTTAACATAGAGCATCAAATGAAAGCTAATAATAAATTCTTTAGAAAATAATATTACTCACTTGTCTTGAGTGGTGGTAAAACATAAAAATTTGATATATATCAAAAGAAGTTAAAATATTATTTGGCTATAATGTTAATTATCATAACGGGTATATTGATAAAAAATCTTAAGTGTATTATAAGATAAATATGGAAAGATTTCACAGATATTTTATTATACTGGTCAAATTAATATTTGTTTACATTGCAACTTCAATCCATTTGGTTAAAGCATCTATACAAATTAACCAATACACTTTAGAGATAGGGCCACTCAAAATCAAAATGGATTCGTTCTTAAAGTCGTGTAAGGAGCCAATTTCATAATGGCACTTCTGGCTCCAGGTCTCTATTTTGAGCAACTCTTCAGCATTTCACAAAATCTTCAACAACAAAATCAATTTGACTACATATATGCATAATTTTATTCACACTAAGCCAGGATGTCCGTGATAAATGACTGAATTCTTTAGTTTATTTTTGATAATAATTCTGTCATTATAGTATAACCAGTGTTGTTAAAAAGTTCTATTTGGCTAAATTTAAAAAAAGGCCCTATTAAGATTATAATTAAATAAAATTATGTAAACCTAAAGATTTTGTTTATAGCTGGTAGCAGTGTCTACATGGCCGGGGGGGGTAGGAGACAAATGCCTCCAAAAAATATTGGCATTTTGGGGGGTAGGTATTAATTTTGGGGGGTAGATATTGATTTTTGGGGGGTAGGCATTTGTTTTTGGGGGGTAGGTATTGATTTTTGGAGGGTAATTTTTGACTTGTATTATGATATTTTTAAATCCAATAATCGATATGATTATCGTTGATTTTCTGAAAAATGTCAATTAAAGAAAAGATATCTGTCAATTTATAAATATTATACACTATATTTATTTTTTTAAATTTTTAGAAAATTCATTTACATAATGGGATTTAGATTTTCACAGTATCAATTTTAAATTATCAATATATATTTTTTTATAATAAGGACCTTTTGAATAAAGAATCCCTTTTATGATAAGATAATCCTACTCAATTAACAATATAAAGAAACATTTTTGGATTTTAAAAAGGTAATTTTTTAAGCATATAATTGCATTTTCCTTAATTTGATGATAGATAAATAAATATAATAAAGAATGAAGCTATTTTTATTTAATCTTAATATGTATACTTAATAAGTTATCTGGGTTTTGAACCATGGCAATTATTTTTGCTAATAATTTTTTAAATAATCATTTTCAATGGGGTAAATATTACCACATTTTTGTGAGGCAATCAGGTTGGACCCATAATTGATTTCTATTTATGATAAATGATTCTTTGAGGTAAGTGTAAATTATATACAAAATTATAAGTGAGAGGTGAAAACCATTGTGTGATAAAAAATTTGTTAAAAGAATTGATAAATTTTTTATTTCATTATTAGATAAATTTTATATAACATCAAATTTTCCATAATATATTTGGCCTTTTTTCTAAATATTTATAGAAATCTTGGGAGAATGAACAGATAATCTATTCCTCTCATTTGATTATTGATTTAAGAAAAGATTTCAATTAAATGAATTGACAAAGTGATTCCATATACTGAAATATTGTTTATTTTTGTTAACAATAAATTAAATTTTTGGATATGGCTTGGGAATAATCTTTGAAACCTATGATGTGGTTTGGGTTTGGATTTCCATTAAACATGAACTGGGCCTGAAAATTATTTTTACTTATGACCTAGGCTGGATGAAGAAATCAATGCCAGTGAAGGTCTCTAATTTCAATGATTAAAATATATCATTTCTCAGACTTTATTTGAAGATAAATGAATGGGCAAATCACAAATATGCCTGTTTTCAATTATTTGCAAAATTTATTAGGATTGTTAATTTAAAGAAACTATGATTTCAAAGCATCATACATTTCTAAAAATTGTTGGACACTAAGAAATAAAGAAATCAATTGTGAAGTGTATAATGGAGGAAATATTGATCCATGATTGTTTTGGCATAAATAACAAAAAATATTATATTTTTTGTGACCATGCATTAAGCTTACATATAATATAATAGGAATCTTTTAAGAAAACATTATCAAAAATATAAGTTAATAGCTGATAGTCCATTATGAATGACTGGTAATCAGAATTTTCTTCTTTATTCAATGATGGGTGCATAATAAATTTCCTTTATATGATGATGATTGAATCAGTAAATTTTTCATTATTTTTATAAAATATGTTAATAGAGTGTATATTTATGAATTTTAATTTAAAAACAATAAGGGTCTAGAATATATTTTTTTGATTATAAATTACAAATACAAATGAATAAGAATTTATTTTAAAAGATTTTAATATATTTTTTAGATTAAAAATATAATACAAATGAATAAAAATTTATTGTGCACATATATTAAAATATCTAAATATATATTTCTTTAATATATTTTGTAAAACCACTGGAAAATTTTAAAATTACACCCTCATTTAAACAAATATAAATTTAATTTCTGAATCACACCTCATAAGATAGGAGAATTTTAAGATTCAGCCATCCACCGTCAAATAAAGGATAAAATTATGATTATCCATCATTCTTGATGGCCATCAGTGAGTAAAAAAATATTATCTAAATATTTATTTCATTTTTATTCTAGATGCCAAGTAACAAAACAATATATAAAGTCAAATGTGACTATATTAATTGTAAAACTTCTAAAATAAGAAGTGACAAAATAAATAACCATTATAAACATAAACATCCTCATGTCAAGTTATCTGATATCAAATTTACAAAGATAGCTATCAAAAAGGATAATAATTGGGTATCCTTAAATAAAGATATTCCATTCAATATCACAAATGGGGTTGAAACCAAGTTACAAAAAAAATCAATAACATCTTACTTCCAAAAAGTAATTTTTTATATATATTATTTTAATTCATGACAATAAATATAAGTAAAAATAACCTTAAATTTTGTGAATTAGTAGAAACCAATTCTTCATCTATAATTTGAGCATAATACTTTTAATTTTTATTAAAGATAAGATTTTTAATATATAGGTACATTTTTATTATGCCCTTTATCAATTTTGAAGGAAATAAATTATAAGAATATTTAAATATTTCAACTTTTGTTAAAAAAAAATTTATATATTATAATTAAGAATAAAATAAGTCATTTGCCTAAAATTTTCACTACTCTTTATTTAATAATTAGCACAAATCTTTTATTGAAGATTCCCAAATTATATTATCTCATACAATGCCCAGTTCCAGTGATCTGCTGATTTTGAATAATGAGGTACTTAATTTAAATAAGATTTGTTTTATAATTTTGAAGGGAATAAATGAGGATATTCAGATATTTTCATGAACAAATTTTAATTAATCTTTATTTAATAATTAGCTCAAATCTTTTACTGAAGATTCCCAAATTATATTATCTCATACAATGCCCAGTTCCAGTGATCTGGTGATTTTGAATGATGAGGTACTTAATTTAAATAAGATTTGTTTGATAATTCTGAAGTGAATAAATTATGAAATATTTTCCACTTTTCTATATCTTAATTAAGAATAAAATTTTTATTAAAATTAAGATTTTCATAAGTAAACAAATTTTAACCACTCTTTATTTAATAATTAGCATGAATCTTTTATTGAAGATTCCCAAATTATATTATCTTCTCATACAATGCCCAGTTCCAGTGATCTGCTGATTTTGAATAATGAGGTACTTAATTTAAATAAGATTTCTTTTATAATTTTGAAGGGAATAAATGAGGATATTCAGATATTTTCATGAATAAACAAATTTTAATTATTCTTTATTTAATAAGTAGCACAAATCTTTTACTGAAGATTCCCAAATTATATTATCTCATACAATGCCCAGTTCCAGTGATCTGGTGATTTTGAATGATGAGGTACTTAATTTAAATAAGATTTGTTTGATAATTCTGAAGTGAATAAATTATGAAATATTTTCCACTTTTCTATATCTTAATTAAGAATAAAATTTTTATTAAAATTAAGATTTTCATAAGTAAACAAATTTTAACCACTCTTTATTTAATAATTAGCATGAATCTTTTATTGAAGATTCCCAAATTATATTATCTTCTCATACAATGCCCAGTTCCAGTGATCTGCTGATTTTGAATAATGAGGTACTTAATTTAAATAAGATTTCTTTTATAATTTTGAAGGGAATAAATGAGGATATTCAGATATTTTCATGAATAAACAAATTTTAATTATTCTTTATTTAATAATTAGCACAAATCTTTTACTGAAGATTCCCAAATTATATTATCTTCTCATACAATGCCCAGTTCCAGTGATCTGCTGATTTTGAATGATGAGGTATTTAATTTAAATAAAACTATACACTCTTTAATAATAATTAGCAAACACACAAAGTTATTGAAAATTCCCCAATTATATCTTTTTTTCATCCAATTATCAATCCCAATGCAAGCCAAAATATTTCAAACATTAAAGGCCCAAATATTATTCAATTATATAAAAAAAAGGAGCCTAATGACCCTTTTCATTTCATATTCTTTAGAATGACAAATATCTTGATTAATTTCATAATTTCCATAGGCCCATGTCAGCCATGTTCAAATATATTTCAATATCCTGTTACTCACAAAAGGTTTTTAAAAAATTTAATTTTTATTAATTTTTACGCATCCATTATTTCTACTTTTAAATAGGAGCATGAATATATCCTATTATAAAAAGGTTAATATTGATGGTTCCCTCAAACCAAGAAATTGGTTATCCTATAGCACCACTTTAGACAAAGTCTTTTGTCTTTATTGTCTTATGTTTGGTGGCCCTAAATCCAATACTTTTTGGACTCAACTTGGAGTAAATAATTGGAAAAATTTTAAGCGTGACTTAGAGAGACATGAGTCATCTTCTATTCATAAGGATTGTGAATACACCAACATGACTTGGCTTGCAAATAAGCGTATTCAAGATCATTTTCTATCAAATAGGCTTGATATAATAATGGAAAATCGTAATATAGTTCATAATATTATTGATGCCATTATATACCTTATAAAATGTAACATAGCCTTTTGGGGCACTAATTCGAATGAAGGTAATTTTATGTGCCTCATAAAATTAATGGCAAAAACGGTTCCAACTTTACGGGCATACATTGATAACAACGAAAAATTGAGGAGAAAAAAATCAGATAAAATTTCAAGACCTTATATAAATTTATTGTCATATGGCCATGTGAAAAAAATTATTGAAGTCATTAAGATAAAAATAATAAAATGTATTATTCAAAAAATTAAAGAGAATTGTGCCTATAGCATCATATTAGATGGAACATATGATGTGTCTAAAAAAGAATGCATTGCTTTACTTGTAAGATATATAGAAGATGATCCGCATCCACATCCTGTAGAAAGGATCATCCATGTTTTTACAACATCAGAAACCACCGGGGAAAATATAAAGAAACATGTTTTTTCTAAGTTCAAAGATCTTGGTCTTCCTCTTGATTATATGGTTGGGCAAAGTATGGATGGTGCAGGGAATATGAGAGGAGTATACAAAGGAATGCAGGCTTTAATATTGAAAGAGGCTCCAAAAGCCATATATATTTGGTGCCATGCACATAGGCTCAATTTAGTAGTTGCTCATGTTTGTGGATGCAAAATAGAAATGAAAAAGGTAATGGGAATATTGGATGAGTTATATAATTTCATGAATGGGGTAAGACGTCAAGGAGTGTTTGTTAAATATCAAATGACAAAGTCTAAAAAATCTCTTAAAAGAATAAAAAATACAACAAGGTAAATATAATATTTTTAATGTAACTTATCTTTTTTTAGAAATTGGTCATCATCTTATAAAGCTGTAGAAATTTTTTTAGATGTTTATGAACATATTATAGCATCATTAAATGAATTAAAAGATTCTAATGACCCAAGCACCTCTTCTATTGCCGATGGATTATTAACAAGAATTAAGGATGAAGATTTCATATTAAGTCTATTTATTTTGAAAGAAATATTGAAATGCACACATGAGGCTTGTATTGAAATGCAGGCAGTTGGTAATGATTTGGCTATGGTAACTAAATTAATACAACACACAAAAAATAAATTACAAAGACTAAGAGGTTAAAATTAGTTACGATTTCTATAAATAATTTTAAAATGTAGCTAATGGGGATAATATTTTTTTAAAATTGCATTCCTTATCTAACAGTTATTTGAAAAAGAATAATGTTACAACGGAATTGCATAATATAAAATCAATATTCAAATTTGATCAAACAGCATTCAATAATTATGTTAAACAAAAAAAAAACAAGTTGAATAAAAAAAGATTTAAAATTATTATTTAGCATTATAGATATAAAAGGGAAATATTTTTCCCTGTGCTTGATACAATCATTAATGATTTAAATGAAAGATTTAATTATGATTGTTTAAATTTTTTATCTCAAATATCTCTTTTTACACCAGCTGGAATTATAGCCAATGATAGAATAGAAGGGTGGCAAATATCTCAAATTTGTCATACTTACCAATTAAATGCTCAAGATATTGCTCGTGAATATAATGATTTTCGATCTTTATATTTGGATTCACAAGCAATCATTTATTGCAAGGATCTTTTGAAAATAAAAAAGAATGATGGGTTATATATTGATGAAAGTAATTTATTGATATTTTATTTAAAATTATATATAATTAAAGGTATTGTAAACGATGAAACCGAGGAAGATATCAATAACGATAACATAATTAATACAAAAAAATGGATAAAATATTCATTTATACTACCATATCGTCTTTTAAATAAATTAAATTCTTATTCTAATTTATATTTATTATATAAATATTTATTGACTCTACCAACTACTTCTTGTTCAGCCGAAAGAGTGATGAGCAAAGTCAAAATAAATAAAACTAGAATGCGGAATAAAATTTCTGACCCCTTTTTAGAAAATTTACTTCTAATATCCAGCGAAATTGATGTTTTTGAAAGATTTAAAATAGACGACATTATAACGCGATTTGCATCTACGTCTAAAAGATTAACTAAATTATTAATAAAATAAGTTATATCTTTTTCACAGCTAATTATATACGCCTTTTTAATAATGTAAATTTAATTTAATAGTTTTTTATATCATTCTAGTCCGGTGCATAATATAATACTATATTCATTTTATTTAAATATTTTATAATAGTTATATTTACATAAATGTTTTTATAATTCCAGTGCAAAATATATTATATTCATTTTATTTTAATATTTTATATAAAACTTATATTTACATAGATGTTTTTATAATTCCAGTGCAACTATATTCATTTTTTTCTCATATTTTATATAAAAGTTATATTTACATAAAAAAATTTATATTTCCAGTGCAAAATATACTCTATTCATTTTATATTTTATATAATAGTTATATTTACATAAATGTTTTTATAATTCTTGTGCAAAATATACTATATTCTTTATTCTAATATTTTATATAAAAGTTATATTTACATAAAAATTTTTTTTATATAATAGTTATATCTATATGAATGTTTTTAATTAATATAAAGGCATTAGTATTTATAGAATCAAGCTATACCTCTTTAAAATTACTCATTTTGTTTTTTTTACTTAATATAAAGGTATTAGTAATTATAGAATCAAGCTATACCTCTTTAAAATTACTCATCTTATATTTTTTTACTAAATTTTTGATATTTTTTTATAGTAATGTAAATATGTTATCTCATTTAATACTATTATATTAATTTTTATGAAAATAAATTGATTATCAATCAAATTATGAAAAGAGTGCACTACCTACTTAAATATAAGTTAATTGAAAACGGATAGTAACAATAGTTATCAGTTTGTAAATTTTTTTTTCCAAAGCAGGTCTGAATGTTTGTAAGGGTATAAATAGTGACTTAATATAAGATTTTCTTGATTAAGGCAAATATCGCGGCCGAAGGCCGCGAAATTTTTTTAGGGGGGTAGGGGTAGATTTGGGATGGGGGTTGCCTCCATCAAATTTTCTGCCATGTAGACGCTGATCGGAGTTGTTGCAGGATCCATTTATTTGATGATATATTTGTCGTTTGTACAACTCGGCTTCTACGATCAGAACTCCTTTTGAGGTATAGCTAATCCTATTTTTATGTAGGTAACTCTTGTTGAAGTGTTATTTCTTCTAATTAATTTTTAACATTTGAGAAAATTTTGATTTAATCGTATTAAACATAGGAACCAGTTATAATATCTATATTATTAATCTGAACTTAAGTTTATAAGCAGGGAGAAAATGGTTTGCCAATATAAGTCCAGCCCCATAGTTTATCACATTGCAAGCAGTACCTCAGCAAGTAATTTATTTTCTCGTAATAGTATATTAAATGAAAGGTAAGGCCCTGTTTAGGTTGATTTATTAAAACGACCCGATTAAGATTTTAGCTAAAATAATGTTATGAAAGCATAGACATATCTACCAGCCAGCGTCTACATGGCAGAAAATTTGATGGAGGCAACCCCCATCCCAAATCTACCCCTACCCCCCTAAAAAAATTTCGCGGCCTTCGGCCGCGATATTTGCCTTAATCAAGAAAATCTTATATTAAGTCACTATTTATACCCTTACAAACATTCAGACCTGCTTTGGAAAAAAAAATTTACAAACTGATAACTATTGTTACTATCCGTTTTCAATTAACTTATATTTAAGTAGGTAGTGCAATCTTTTCATAATTTGATTGATAATCAATTTATTTTCATAAAAATTAATATAATAGTATTAAATGAGATAACATATTTACATTACTATAAAAAAATATCAAAAATTTAGTAAAAAAATATAAGATGAGTAATTTTAAAGAGGTATAGCTTGATTCTATAATTACTAATACCTTTATATTAAGTAAAAAAAACAAAATGAGTAATTTTAAAGAGGTATAGCTTGATTCTATAAATACTAATGCCTTTATATTAATTAAAAACATTCATATAGATATAACTATTATATAAAAAAAATTTTTATGTAAATATAACTTTTATATAAAATATTAGAATAAAGAATATAGTATATTTTGCACAAGAATTATAAAAACATTTATGTAAATATAACTATTATATAAAATATAAAATGAATAGAGTATATTTTGCACTGGAAATATAAATTTTTTTATGTAAATATAACTTTTATATAAAATATGAGAAAAAAATGAATATAGTTGCACTGGAATTATAAAAACATCTATGTAAATATAAGTTTTATATAAAATATTAAAATAAAATGAATATAATATATTTTGCACTGGAATTATAAAAACATTTATGTAAATATAACTATTATAAAATATTTAAATAAAATGAATATAGTATTATATTATGCACCGGACTAGAATGATATAAAAAACTATTAAATTAAATTTACATTATTAAAAAGGCGTATATAATTAGCTGTGAAAAAGATATAACTTATTTTATTAATAATTTAGTTAATCTTTTAGACGTAGATGCAAATCGCGTTATAATGTCGTCTATTTTAAATCTTTCAAAAACATCAATTTCGCTGGATATTAGAAGTAAATTTTCTAAAAAGGGGTCAGAAATTTTATTCCGCATTCTAGTTTTATTTATTTTGACTTTGCTCATCACTCTTTCGGCTGAACAAGAAGTAGTTGGTAGAGTCAATAAATATTTATATAATAAATATAAATTAGAATAAGAATTTAATTTATTTAAAAGACGATATGGTAGTATAAATGAATATTTTATCCATTTTTTTGTATTAATTATGTTATCGTTATTGATATCTTCCTCGGTTTCATCGTTTACAATACCTTTAATTATATATAATTTTAAATAAAATATCAATAAATTACTTTCATCAATATATAACCCATCATTCTTTTTTATTTTCAAAAGATCCTTGCAATAAATGATTGCTTGTGAATCCAAATATAAAGATCGAAAATCATTATATTCACGAGCAATATCTTGAGCATTTAATTGGTAAGTATGACAAATTTGAGATATTTGCCACCCTTCTATTCTATCATTGGCTATAATTCCAGCTGGTGTAAAAAGAGATATTTGAGATAAAAAATTTAAACAATCATAATTAAATCTTTCATTTAAATCATTAATGATTGTATCAAGCACAGGGAAAAATATTTCCCTTTTATATCTATAATGCTAAATAATAATTTTAAATCTTTTTTTATTCAACTTGTTTTTTTTTTGTTTAACATAATTATTGAATGCTGTTTGATCAAATTTGAATATTGATTTTATATTATGCAATTCCGTTGTAACATTATTCTTTTTCAAATAACTGTTAGATAAGGAATGCAATTTTAAAAAAATATTATCCCCATTAGCTACATTTTAAAATTATTTATAGAAATCGTAACTAATTTTAACCTCTTAGTCTTTGTAATTTATTTTTTGTGTGTTGTATTAATTTAGTTACCATAGCCAAATCATTACCAACTGCCTGCATTTCAATACAAGCCTCATGTGTGCATTTCAATATTTCTTTCAAAATAAATAGACTTAATATGAAATCTTCATCCTTAATTCTTGTTAATAATCCATCGGCAATAGAAGAGGTGCTTGGGTCATTAGAATCTTTTAATTCATTTAATGATGCTATAATATGTTCATAAACATCTAAAAAAATTTCTACAGCTTTATAAGATGATGACCAATTTCTAAAAAAAGATAAGTTACATTAAAAATATTATATTTACCTTGTTGTATTTTTTATTCTTTTAAGAGATTTTTTAGACTTTGTCATTTGATATTTAACAAACACTCCTTGACGTCTTACCCCATTCATGAAATTATATAACTCATCCAATATTCCCATTACCTTTTTCATTTCTATTTTGCATCCACAAACATGAGCAACTACTAAATTGAGCCTATGTGCATGGCACCAAATATATATGGCTTTTGGAGCCTCTTTCAATATTAAAGCCTGCATTCCTTTGTATACTCCTCTCATATTCCCTGCACCATCCATACTTTGCCCAACCATATAATCAAGAGGAAGACCAAGATCTTTGAACTTAGAAAAAACATGTTTCTTTATATTTTCCCCGGTGGTTTCTGATGTTGTAAAAACATGGATGATCCTTTCTACAGGATGTGGATGCGGATCATCTTCTATATATCTTACAAGTAAAGCAATGCATTCTTTTTTAGACACATCATATGTTCCATCTAATATGATGCTATAGGCACAATTCTCTTTAATTTTTTGAATAATACATTTTATTATTTTTATCTTAATGACTTCAATAATTTTTTTCACATGGCCATATGACAATAAATTTATATAAGGTCTTGAAATTTTATCTGATTTTTTTCTCCTCAATTTTTCGTTGTTATCAATGTATGCCCGTAAAGTTGGAACCGTTTTTGCCATTAATTTTATGAGGCACATAAAATTACCTTCATTCGAATTAGTGCCCCAAAAGGCTATGTTACATTTTATAAGGTATATAATGGCATCAATAATATTATGAACTATATTACGATTTTCCATTATTATATCAAGCCTATTTGATAGAAAATGATCTTGAATACGCTTATTTGCAAGCCAAGTCATGTTGGTGTATTCACAATCCTTATGAATAGAAGATGACTCATGTCTCTCTAAGTCACGCTTAAAATTTTTCCAATTATTTACTCCAAGTTGAGTCCAAAAAGTATTGGATTTAGGGCCACCAAACATAAGACAATAAAGACAAAAGACTTTGTCTAAAGTGGTGCTATAGGATAACCAATTTCTTGGTTTGAGGGAACCATCAATATTAACCTTTTTATAATAGGATATATTCATGCTCCTATTTAAAAGTAGAAATAATGGATGCGTAAAAATTAATAAAAATTAAATTTTTTAAAAACCTTTTGTGAGTAACAGGATATTGAAATATATTTGAACATGGCTGACATGGGCCTATGGAAATTATGAAATTAATCAAGATATTTGTCATTCTAAAGAATATGAAATGAAAAGGGTCATTAGGCTCCTTTTTTTTATATAATTGAATAATATTTGGGCCTTTAATGTTTGAAATATTTTGGCTTGCATTGGGATTGATAATTGGATGAAAAAAAGATATAATTGGGGAATTTTCAATAACTTTGTGTGTTTGCTAATTATTATTAAAGAGTGTATAGTTTTATTTAAATTAAATACCTCATCATTCAAAATCAGCAGATCACTGGAACTGGGCATTGTATGAGAAGATAATATAATTTGGGAATCTTCAGTAAAAGATTTGTGCTAATTATTAAATAAAGAATAATTAAAATTTGTTTATTCATGAAAATATCTGAATATCCTCATTTATTCCCTTCAAAATTATAAAAGAAATCTTATTTAAATTAAGTACCTCATTATTCAAAATCAGCAGATCACTGGAACTGGGCATTGTATGAGAAGATAATATAATTTGGGAATCTTCAATAAAAGATTCATGCTAATTATTAAATAAAGAGTGGTTAAAATTTGTTTACTTATGAAAATCTTAATTTTAATAAAAATTTTATTCTTAATTAAGATATAGAAAAGTGGAAAATATTTCATAATTTATTCACTTCAGAATTATCAAACAAATCTTATTTAAATTAAGTACCTCATCATTCAAAATCACCAGATCACTGGAACTGGGCATTGTATGAGATAATATAATTTGGGAATCTTCAGTAAAAGATTTGAGCTAATTATTAAATAAAGATTAATTAAAATTTGTTCATGAAAATATCTGAATATCCTCATTTATTCCCTTCAAAATTATAAAACAAATCTTATTTAAATTAAGTACCTCATTATTCAAAATCAGCAGATCACTGGAACTGGGCATTGTATGAGATAATATAATTTGGGAATCTTCAATAAAAGATTTGTGCTAATTATTAAATAAAGAGTAGTTAAATCAATAATCAAATGAGAGGAATAGATTATCTGTTCATTCTCCCAAGATTTCTATAAATATTTAGAAAAAAGGCCAAATATATTATGGAAAATTTGATGTTATATAAAATTTATCTAATAATGAAATAAAAAATTTATCAATTCTTTTAACAAATTTTTTATCACACAATGGTTTTCACCTCTCACTTATAATTTTGTATATAATTTACACTTACCTCAAAGAATCATTTATCATAAATAGAAATCAATTATGGGTCCAACCTGATTGCCTCACAAAAATGTGGTAATATTTACCCCATTGAAAATGATTATTTAAAAAATTATTAGCAAAAATAATTGCCATGGTTCAAAACCCAGATAACTTATTAAGTATACATATTAAGATTAAATAAAAATAGCTTCATTCTTTATTATATTTATTTATCTATCATCAAATTAAGGAAAATGCAATTATATGCTTAAAAAATTACCTTTTTAAAATCCAAAAATGTTTCTTTATATTGTTAATTGAGTAGGATTATCTTATCATAAAAGGGATTCTTTATTCAAAAGGTCTTTATTATAAAAAAATATATATTGATAATTTAAAATTGATACTGTGAAAATCTAAATCCCATTATGTAAATGAATTTTCTAAAAATTTAAAAAAATAAATATAGTGTATAATATTTATAAATTGACAGATATCTTTTCTTTAATTGACATTTTTCAGAAAATCAACGATAATCATATCGATTATTGGATTTAAAAATATCATAATACAAGTCAAAAATTACCCTCCAAAAATCAATACCTACCCCCCAAAAACAAATGCCTACCCCCCAAAAATCAATATCTACCCCCCAAAATTAATACCTACCCCCCAAAATGCCAATATTTTTTGGAGGCATTTGTCTCCTACCCCCCCCCGGCCATGTAGACACTGACTCCGATTACTTTAGTACGCCAACAGTGTATATCGTTAAAAAATCTGGCCGTGCGGATATTTGGGGATTTTTATCTAACAATCAATAAATTTAAGCAAAATTTATGATTTATTTGGTTATTATTAATACTTAAGAACTCTGCTGTGTTGACTAGTGCACCTATAAAATTTCTATGCTTTATACAAAGCCTGTTAAAAGGAATTCTTTTAGTTAGTGTTTTTTTTAACGACGTAATTATTTTTCTAAAAAATAATTTGATCACTTAAATTATTTACGAGAAGTAATAAAACGATTGGTCTAGGTCTTTCAAGAAAAAATGGATTATTGAATAAAGCTGAAAATATATTATCAAAAGAAAATACAATAAATCCCTAGTCAGCCGATATTCCTGTCGTGATTTCTTGGCGATTAAAGATTACATTATTTTTTATTTGTCAGGAGAAACCAATTGCATAGGCGTTTATAAGTTTTTAGGTTATTAAAAAGAGTTTCGGCACTATTGAACGGGAATCGGCTAATCGAGATATTCCATCAATATATTTATGGAGGAACAAAATAATAATGAACCGTTTATAAGATGGGTGACTAAATTATTGAATTACGTCTAATAATTTATAGACCCGAATCAAAATAAATGAGCAGGTGTTCAATCCTGATTTGAGGTAAAGAGAGTAATAACAAATGAACTGAAATTTCGAATTTAAAATAAGAGAATCATAAATTAATCTAATAGAATTCCTATTGTGAGAGATGAGATTATATTAATTTAAAAGATGTTATTAAATTAATTTTAAAAAATTGTTATTTATATAAATAATTATTCGGAGATTATAAAATTATTTCTATTTAGGATAATATTGCATCCAAAAGAAGAAGTGTTATTAGAGGCCCTCATCCTTATATAGAATCATCATTATAACTTGCGTTTTGTAATTTGCTATATGATTAGCCTTGCTATATATCAGATGACATTTGTGTAATGGTTCATAAATTGGTTTTTATTTATTTGAATATAATTATTTACTAATGTAATTTACTATAATAACTATTGTTACTATTGATTTTGTTCAATTATAATAATTATTATTCAAACATGTGTTTTATAATATTAAGGCGGTGTAGAATTTTTCATTTTTTTACTTTCACATGTGTTTATATTTCCACAAAAGAATATATTTGAATAGTATCTTTAAATGAAATATTATCGTTTGAATATTTCAACCGAAGGTATTTATCCAACTGAGTTAAACACCCTTAAAACAAAATTATCTTTTAAAAGTAGTCAACAGGGGTTTTAAAATTACATAGTGAAATAATACATTGCAATTTTTTGAAAAATTAATAATCGTTTCCCCACATCTTTTAAGCTTATAAAAAATATTCTTATGTAGAAATATTCGATATCTTTAAAAAACTATCAGACTATTTAATAATGTAATCGATGTTTTCTAACTTACAAAATACTGACAGTTATTAATACTTATTAGATATACGGGAACAATATAAGCTAAGATAAGATTTTACTTATTTAGTATCAAAAATATATTTTATTTTAAAAATGAGTTCAAATTTATAAACATAAGTCGTTATTATTAACCTTAAATTTAAAAATTTTCTGGATTTTTTTTCAATGAAATCCTATCTATAATCAAACTTTGTCTAGATGTTTTTATTTCTTCGCTTTTCTTAACATATATATATGTTGAAGTAATCTATTTCGCAGAGGAATCGTTCTGATCTATGATAAGAATAAAATTTTGGATAGAATTCCAAACTTTTCAAAATATTTTAAATAGGTCGGATCAATTTTTTGAATTATTTTATGAGGACAGGAAGCGAAAAATTGATACATGTAAGGCTTTATTCAGAAAATATTTTGCTAATGGGTAGTTGTAATATCTGAATTAATATGATTAATTTTTTAAATATTCTGAAATTATATAAATAGCTCGAGAGATGAGGAATAGGGGTAAGCTTGTATTTTTAATCAAGTATTGTTTTATTAAATTTATATTTGTTGAATATTAAAAATTATTTATACAAATCGATTGCAAATATAATTTTATGTTCCTTTACATTTAAAAACATTCTTGTTTGGAGTTTGATTGTTTTTATATGTCATTAATAAAGAAATTTTATGGGTTTTTCCAATAAATTTAGATTTAAATCCTATTTTTATAATAACTATAATGTATTATAATATTTCTTACTTTTGGTAAACTTAGAGAAAGAGTACCAATATTAATAAAGCAATAACTGGAATTGAAATTTCACCTTTTCTTAATATGATTTATAATGTTCCTTAATCAATAGATATATTGGTAAATTTATATATATATATATACACACTTGTGGTTGGGAATCAAATTTTTTGGTCGGGCTACTTGACAACAATACAAAAGAAATTTACCCACCATATCCAAACAGTGGTTAACCTACAGGCTTCTAAAACCAAAAAGGGCATTTGGCAAAATGCATTTTTAAGTTTAGATATCTTTAAATATATGTGAATTATAAAGCATCATTAAATTTCTTAATATGGCTTAATGATAAGGCTTTAATGTATAATTCTAAATATTATTAAAACATTTTAAATATTAAACCAAAAAGAATATCAGAAATAGTAAACAAGAAATAGAAAATTAGAAACAAAACCAGAAATGATCATAAAATCAAATTGGCATTTTTTCCTCAAATTTTTTCTATATTTAGTTATTAAGTAAAATATAAGAGATATGATATTTACATTATTAGTCAATTCTAAAAATTCTAATAAATATATTGTCAAAGGTTTTATTGATTATTTTATGTATTTTAAGGGAAAAGTTAAAAGCAGGAACCCGGACCAACATCATTCTTTTGCTCCTGTTCTTTTCTAGTTCCGGATAAAAATTTAATCGGTTTCGGGTGTTGAAATACGTCCCTAGGAAAATAACTAACTTAATATATTTTTTAAATTAACAAATTTTATTCACTAATTTTCTATAACCATATCAATTATTACATAGAAGTAATAAGATAAATATAATTTATTTTCCAAATTTTTTTCTATATTTAAAAATTATTAACAATAATATAATCTTAAATCCAATAATTGACAAATGAATATAAATTTTTAAAAATTTGTTTAGAAATCTATGTATAATTGTATACTAATTTATCCATTTAATATTTACGATTTTAATAGATTTTTGGAAACGTCTGGTCTTTTCCAGGAAGGTTCTTGAATATACCATTTCCTTATCCTTCCTGAATATACTCAAATTTCCCTTGGAATTTTCTATTCCATGTATTTAGTTAAAAGATTTTTTTATCAATTTAAATAAATATATATGCCGTGATAGCCTAAGAAATATATTTTATTAGATTAACCGATTAAATCATCAACATTTAACAAAAATATAGAAGTATCTGCTTTAAAAAAACTTGTTTTAATTATGATCTCATTTCTTCAACATCCATGTTTCACGAGGAATAAAAATGTTGAGAGTTAGATATCAATTACAATATAGGATAGATGGTTTCAAAAATTTCTCGATAAATTTAATATTAAATGTATGTGAATTTATTAAACAATTTAAAAATATTAAGCACATTCTCGATATAAACATATTCAAATATTGACGGTTTTACAATATTCTTGGACCCTAAAAAATAAATTTTTCTACGACTGAATTTAGGGCATTGCTAGCAAAGAAATTAATTAAGAAAAAGGTAATCCAATTCAATTATTATAAAGCTGGGCTAAGTGTCAATTCAAGAAAAGGCTCATTTTATGCAATCTTTAGGAATTATATTTTAATTTTAAAGAAACTCGTAATGATACAGAAGCGAATTTTTAATAAATTTGCTATTTAGTACCGAGAAATTTATTTTTAGATGGAGGACCAGCAATCCATCCATGTGAATACACAGAATTCATTATATCTATGTAAATAAATGTAAGATTTTTTTTAATTAACTTCCTATGATATATTTTCCATTATAAATTATCAAGATTGTAGAATATATACAACCTTGAGAATTCCTTGTTATTTTTGAAAAATAGACAGTGTTAATTCCTAATTAAAACACAAAATTGAGAATAAATAACTCACTAACAATTTCATGCTGAGCTTATGCATTTTGAAACAGTCAACATCCGATTTTATAAATTTCTTTTTCAAAAAACAATGTCAATTCCATTACATTCTTCATTTCGCAAAAATCAACATTTTCAATTTATAAAATAAAGTTCAAATGTAATTTTGATTCGCGATTTTTATGAAAAATTATTCTCTCATAGGACCACGTTTAAGAGATACCACTGGAATAATAACCAAACTAATCTATCATGGTTGAGAATTTGCTATTTCCATTTTATTATTATTTTATGGTAGCTTTTATTTTCAATTTTGATTCCGATTTTTATTTCACCTTAAATTCACTTTTACAATTACTTTCTCGTTCGAATAATTTACATTAACTTTTTTTTGATTTAAATTACATACGTGTTTATATATATGATAATTATAATATAGAACAAATTTATAAAATAAATAGTTGGAGATAAAATTTGGCAATTACAAATTAACAAAGAAACAATAAATTTAGTTTTATAACTTATCAAAATGAATAGAATAAAGGAATTAATTTAATATTCTTAACTGAAATTCGATATCCAGCGACCTTCGATGGTCAAAATATATTCTTTAATCCTTATATTAATTTTATTAGTGGAATTACTAGAATAAATTAAAATATAAATATAAATGAGTTAATTAAAATCTAAATTATAAGGATTTTAATGACTATCAAACTCATACATACTTAAACAAAATGAAAACACGAAGCAATTGGCTTTTCCCAATTAAAGACATAACAAAATTTTTTTGTCACAGGAAGATTTTAAGGACAAAGCATCAAATATTAAGGTTGAGACTTAGAATTAAAATTGAAAGATAAACCCTTTATCATTAGTATAATATAAAATTTAAGTCAAGACACAAGACATAAACTCATACTGCCAAAAAGTGAATCCTACTCAAAAAGCAAGGAAAAGAAAAATGAAACGGTGTCATGTGCCAAATTTAATAAGCCTAATTTCCTCAATTATAATCAACAAAATGTAACTATAATTCCTTACAAAATATCTTAAATTAAAATTTCGAAATGTCCTTTACCTTTTATCACTAGAGAATAAATTATTTAAGTGGTATCTTATGCATTAATATATAAAACAACTTAGAGCGCTAATAGAGAAAACATCATTACAGAAAAAGACTAGAAATTTTCGTTCAATAATTATATTTACGCCATAAATTAAAATTTTTAAATATAATCATGGTTCCTATTTGGGAACTCAATTATAAAATTAATTTTACACATAATGGTTCCTTTTTGGGAACAATATTATAAAATTAATTTTAGTCATAATTATGTTTCCTTTTTGGAAACTCAATTAAAAAATTGTATTTTCAATTGTATAGTTTATTTTATAGGTTTTAATTTATAATAATAAATGTTTGAAATAAAATAATAAATACTAAATAATATTTATTTATAAATTATAAAAGAAATTTGGCATATCCTTAAACGATTTTACAATACTTTTGTTAGTTTTATTAATTTTTTTAACTTTGCATAAACTGATTGTTCTTGTCCTAGAATTTGGTAAAATTTAAAGTATTCAGGGCTTCATAATTAAAATGCCTTAACAGATCGAAGACGGCTAGACACCCATAATAAATCAAGTACCCCTTAATTATCAGTAACTGAATTCCCAATATGCTATTTAAACCAACGCCTTTTAATTTTTGTTAGACTGGCTATTTAAACTATATATTATGTCAATGTGACACTTTTATTATAGTAGACACCGCTTATTCTAATTGATTATTTAATGATTGCTAGTGTATAATCGTTAGATATAGTTAGCAGGAGCGTTGTAGCATTATATTTCTTGGTAGTCATGACACTGATGTCACTGCTAAAAAGAGAGAGTTAATTAATTTAGATTTTTAAGAGAACCCAGTGGATGTAAGAAGATCTAATAGGGTAATAATCTTCTCTGCATCTCTTGATTTCAGTTCAATCAGCATAAAATAGGTTATGGCGATCTTACATAAATAATCAAGACATTTATAATTGTTAAGGGACAGGAAAACTGTTAGATTCCCCCCCCCCTTAATTTTTTTTAAAGTCTTTAGTTCAACTTTTTGTAGGGCTTTGGCTATATTAAAATTTTATTAAAATACTTTTTTTATATAATAGCTTATTTCTAACTATTTTGTATCATTTTTAATATTAAAAGTTACTAACCTTTACAATTTTTTCTTTTCTTGTTTAAGTGATTATAGCATACATTTTTGGAAGAGAGTGGGGGGGGGGTATTAATTAGCTATCTAAGAGAGGAAAAATTTATCATTCCCCCCCCCCCCTTTGCTATGTCTATGGTTTAAAATATGCCCCATATTTAAACCATTGTTAACTTGTAAAAATCGATGATGATTAATAATCTATTAGGTGATTTGTTTTTACAAGTTAGTATGAATAAATATTACCTTGGTTTGTTTGCAAACTCTGGAAATATTTTTTTGTTTGGTTTCATAACCTTTTTCGGCAGCTCTGTGAGGATCTAACTGAATTGGTTTTCATTTATCTTAGGCAATCATCGTAGTTTATGTGTTCTGTCTTGTAAATGGCTGCAATTATTATGCAGCCCTAAGGAGTACGGAAGGTTTTAACGACTAGTCATAGGATTCAATGTTATTCCCTTATTTCTATTTCAAATTCTTTTTTAAGAATCAATTAAAATAGGGAGATGTTAGTTTTTGATTTAAAAATGTGCATTTACATTAATATACTATTATTTTGTTTATAAAATATTTTAATGCCATTACTAAAAATATTTCGTATTTTTTGAATTAACATCTTTGGTTGAAAAATTTTAATTTAAATATTTATTTTATATTTTTTTACAATTATTTTCAAACTATTTTGAAAATTCTTTTTATTTTTTTATTATGATTTATTTGAATAAATTTTAGTTTTCTTTATAATATAAAATTAAAAATTTACTCAAATTAAATGCACTTTATAAAAACTACGTCTCATTTACAATGTATTATTTTTTTTCCATTCAATTGTTTATATATATAAATAAATAAAACTAATTATTAAAAAAAGGAAAAGCATATAATTATTTTTTAAGAAAAATTAATAAAGGTAATAAATATTGGATTATAATTTAGCAGAGCAAAAGGATAAAGATAAGATAAAAATATAAGATTATAATTTTGGAGAGCAAAAGGATAAAGATAAAAAAATGATGTCTTAAAAAATAGTAGAGAGAAAATAGGAAGAAAAAGTAAAAAGAGTATATACATGGAAGATTATTCAATGAAAGAAATAAAACCTAGATATAAAATTAAGGGGTTTTAATTTGTAATAGTTCCCTTTAGATTTAAACTGCTAAATATTTAATAAAAAAACCTCTAGACCAAAGTGAATTTTTTTGGCTATAGCCACATTTTAGCTGGCTAAGAATTAGCTTAAACGGCTAAAAATATAATAATTATCCACTATAGTCTTTTCGCAAAACCATCCCCTCAATTCTTTAAAAGCATTGAGCTTTGCTGCCGAACGTAGTGGAGCATGCGATGGATATATAAATGAGTATAAAGGAAATGGAGAAGTTATTATCCAAGATTTTACTCTTTTCCAATAAATTTCTTTCTTTTTTCTTTTTTTTACTTAAAGCTTATTTTTTTTCCTTATATTTTATTAATAGATAAAATGATTGATGCTGCTTGTAATTATATTTTTCATTTAATATTCATAAATTAAATTAAAAAAAGATTTAAACATTAGAAAATATATTTATCTTTATTTTCTAATAAATAAATAGTTAAACAGACGTGTAAGCTTATATTAATACATATTCATTATTTTTACAAGAATTTTTACTTTTATTAATTTAAATTAAAATTATTTTGTATGAAATTTTTAAAATTAGAATATAAGCCATTAATTAATTTTTCTAGAATATAAGCTATTAATTAATTTTTCTCCTCTGATAAATTTATAAAATAAAAGCATAATTATAGCTCCCTAAACTAACTCGGAAGGGAAAAATAAACTTCAGGCAAATATATAATAAATATTAAAACAACTAATTTAGAGAATTTATAACCCAGGTTCAAAATTGGTGTTTAGGGCATCTTAATTAAAATTATATATTCAGATATTTGGAAATATAAATAAGATTGTAGGATTTATAATTAAAATATTGCTTATACATAAGAATATCAAAGAAAAATCGAATAATATCGATTAATCGAATAGTTCGAATACGAATAATAGATTATTAGTATTGTTTAAATACGATATTTCGATTCAAATAAAATAGAGGATTCTATGCTTTATTCAATTTTAAAGTAATTGAGTTTTATTAATTTGTATTTATTGAAAATTATTATTGATTGCTTGGTTTACATATTAAAAATATATTAGTAAGGTATGCGTATGCCGATATTTGGAGATATGATAATTAGACATTTGTTATAATGAAAGAGTACATATAAAAGCCTGAAACCCTTAAATTACTTAATAAGGCAAAGTGATCTAAATTATAAAATCCTTATTTAAGATTTTGATATCTTCCTAGTCCCCAAAATTTTTGCCACGTAACCAAAATTTTTAAATCAAAAAAATATATCAGGCAAATATATAAAGAACAGCTTAGTAAACCATGATCAAAATCAGATGTAAAAGCAGTAAATTAGAGAGATAAAATGTTTGAGAGCACCAAACTACAAAGATTGAATAACATATCAATAGATTAAATAACCATTATAACATTGATTACAAAAATTGGCAAACATGAGTATTCTTACAGATAAAAAACATTTTTTAATTTTTCATAATGATCATTCAGATGAGATTTATAATAGAATATATAAAAGACCATATTATCTATTCATTAATTGACTGATTTATCGACCATCACAAACCGAGTTTGATTTCTAGAATCTCAAGAAAAGCTTGAAGTAACTTGGCGTTTATATCAATTATGCTGAATTCATTGCTAGATTTTTTTTAAAAAAACTTTTTTCATAATGGTCCAATTTTCTTTTATTTGGTCGTTAATATTTTAAATTCTATCTACTAATGGGAATTTTTTTCACTAAAATAACAGGCTATATAAATCATAAATTATAAACTGCATGATTAATATCTCATACATGTAAAAAAGCAATATAATATATCAATCTAATAGAAAATAAAATAAACAACTGAGATATAAATGGTGTGATCTAAAAGACTTCCCCTCGACACAATCTTAAAAGTAGATGCAATGTCTTAAAGCATCTAGGCATCCCTAAACATATAATGGTAAAAGAATCAAGAAAATCAAATCAATTTTAATTCAGGAGGAAGTGTTTAAATAGATTAGATCTTATCAGAAAAATGCTACGTTTAGTAGAATCAAAACTTTCTTTCATCACCAATCCTGACCAAACAAACTTTTTTTTTGAATAAGATAAATTTACGTGATAAGATTTTAACCAGGGACACCACGTATGTTTCCACTTTTTTGGAGTCATTGCGGTAGGCACTGATTATAGGAAATTGTAATCTAAGCACATGCCAAAAACTATCGCACTCAAATACTCAGTTCATATTATCTGGTTATAAATTACAAATACAAATATAAAAAATTTGGTTAAAATTTTTATCGATTATGCACATAAATTAAATGTCTTCATTAACATATTTTATAAAAATAATGGAAAATAAACTTAATTTATAAAAATCTATTTATAATATAAAACTTTTGTCATAATTTATTCTAAGGAAGTATTTCTTCCAAAAGGAATATTAAAATTATTAATATAACTATAATATTTGTAAACTATTTGATTAAATCTATTTACATAAACATCTGAAAAAAATATCTATATTATTTTTATTGATAGTTTACACAATTTGATTTCACTTATTTTAAACACTCTTCTATATTTAGGATCACTTTATTCGGAGAACTGCAGGTCCTGCCTTATCGGCCCGGCTGATTTTAAAACCAATTGAAATCGCCATTTTAGCTAAAATCAAAAATAAATAAAATACATTTTAAAAAAATATGGGCCGGGCTTTAATTTGTTTTCAAAAAAAAACTCTTGCCCAGGCCGAGTGGAAAAAAATTTTGAAAAAAAAAATCCGGGCTGGGCCATACAAATGATACCTCTGCAGACCTCTGCTTAATTTATAGTTAAAATATTTAAATTGATTGTTAAGCTTTAGTACAGTATGATTTAAATTGTTTGACTTGTAATAATTATTGTAATACTAACATAGTTGTTACAAATATATGGAAATGTTTTACAAATTTATTGATACTGTATATATTTCCAATAATGCCTTTCATACTCTTATTTTAAACATTTTAATATAAATAGTTATAGTAGTTTGTGATGGAATAGGTAAATTGAAGTTTTCTTATTCAAAAATCAAACATAATATTTACAAAATTTCATTTTTTACGATTAATACTCTACCAAAGAGATAGATATTTGATTTGATACATATGTGAAACCGTGAAATAAGCAATTTTAATCAGATTGTATTAAAGATCATTAATCCTTTCAAGAATGGATTTAGATAGAAAATCGTATTGGCTCAAACCGTTGATAAAGAAAGGATTTTTAATATTTCAAGAATTTTCCCCATCCACCCGATATTTTAAATAAATCATTTAAAAATTTAGCAGCACCACTTTCCTTCTTTATATTAATTTTACATATAATATTTATAGGCCGTTTAAATTGCTTAATTTTGAGGCAGAGTTGATCGCAAATAACACATTACAAAATATATTGCCAAAATTTTTATTGTGGCTTTGAATAATATCTTTGCCATACATATATGACTAAATTTCAATATCACAATCAAACAAGACTGCTTTTTTATTTGACATGAACCTTCCAGAGTAATTAGCCATAGTAGATACCCGTTCGACTACTCCCAAATATATAATCTATATTTGTTTCAACTTATGAGAGAAAATAACTGGTAGGCCTGATTCGCATGTAGAAATTCGCTATAGAGAGGAGGATTTTTTCTAGGCATTATTATAAGTTAGATAATAAGAATAGATGGTATTGACAATTTCTAATAAATTAAAATAATGATTTAATGATAAAAATTAATTGTATATAATTTCTAATAAAATGAAAATTTTTTAAGAGTTAAAAATTGATATATAAATTTTAATTATATTTTTAAAAAGGATTAATGCAAAAAAATAATCTTGAGAATTATTGCAATAACTTACAAAGTAATCGTGAAAAAAATATACGGTGTATTAATAAATAGGGAAAAATCTAATTAAGAGGCATATTATAAATTTATAATGTACAAATCAATTTTCTTTGGGATTGAGCTAATTATCGTATATTCACCCATTCAACCTATTTTCAGAAGTAGTATTTTTCAGTAATATTCTTATTCGATCTGAGCCGAATTTTAAAGCTAACTTATTTTATTTGGAAAAATATTATGTATATCTAAAAAATTTTAGTGTAAACATCTATTCGAAACTTTGAAGCATATGTAATATTTTTCTGACTAAAATAATTAGTTAGCCATATTTAAAAATCGACTCCAATTGAGCATTTAGTAACAACCTCTCATGTAGATTTTTAATCTTGCTAAAGAAATTGTTCTTTCATTGTTAGAAGTATAAATGGGTGAGGTTTCCAAAATATATAATAATTTTATTATATTAGAAAAGTAGTCTAATATGTGTTTAATGTAAAGCATCTATAGAACAACCATAATAAATCTTTTATAACATAGTTTGAATTCAGCTAATAATGCATGCTTTAACATCCTTATTTCACAGAGAAAGTGCCAATTTAAATTCTCAAATTGATTCGGAAGATCTGGAGGGAGGGAGATCAGGGGAAAAGGCCCCTCCAAATATTTGTTCTTGTAAATATCATCCAATCAAATTTTTTCCACTATACTCTTCCTTCCTCATCCCCAAATATAAACAATATATTACCATAAGGATAAAATTTTAAAAAATTATATAGGTTAATAACTTTTTCAAATAACGAACATAATTTTTTAAAACTGCTCCTAAATCAATTCTTTTAGGGCTTGTTAATTTCTAAAGAAAACAGACAGTCAAATTCAACCATATTGTTGTTGGATTCATATTTCGTCGTATAATATACCTAAAATTAAAGTCAGACATTTAAAATAAGAAATGTAATACTCTTTCCGATCAAATGGGGTTTGGTATGAAATAAAAAAATATTCATTTTTTTCTGGAAAATATTTTTGGTATGAGTGAACCATACCCAGGGACTAGTGATCTTCCTTTGAACTTTTTTTTATCGGCTTTTTTTATTATTAGAATCTGTATATTCTTTTAAAACATATAAGGAACATTATTTAATCTTACAAATAGTGGAAAATTTCTTATGACGAATAATTTCACTTGCAACAATTGAAATTAATCTTGATTATATCATTTTCTTGGTTAACTAGACAATTGTCTATCTTTGTATCATCAATAGAGTTTTTGAATTATTTTACCTCTCGTTATGACTATTTTTCAGATGGTTAAGTGAAAATGGCAGAATATTTGTTTATTTTTGCTTCAAGATTTCCTATAAAATGCCTGGGAATGGAAGAATTGATTCTGGGAGGAAACATTTAGTTTGTTTATATCATTTTTATTTAATAGAACTTCAATTCAACTTGTCTAATTCTCAATAGTTACCTATCATTATTAATTTAAAATAAGGAGGGAATCAGTCATGAGTGTAACATCTTACCATTAAATATTATAGAAATGGATAAATTAATTCCACTGATTTAAAAACATTTTGAATTTTAGCTGAAGCACATGCTTAAGATAAAATATATTTGACTATACTTGGTATGTCATAGATTATAAAATTTTTCCATTTTCTCATTTAAGAGTCGACTAAAGAGTTATAATATAGTTTTAATGGTTCAAACACTATTTTATTTATTGGTTGTAATTTATGAGTGTAATTTGTTGGAATAGTTAATAATCTTCTAAGTAAATGTCAAATTCATGGATTGGTGAGAAATGTGATTATCTAATATAATGAACATTTCTTTCGTTAGTTGGTTTAACCTATTAGATAAAATAATATAAGAAAATCAAAAAATTATAACATCCATCCTAAACTATCTAAAATAACAATTGCACAATGTCTCCTCTTAAAAAAAGATCATACAGACATTTGTGAATTAAGTTTTTCCAATGCATTGATCCCAAATTCTAAAGTCATAACTGTTCCCCTGTTAGTAGAAATAGTCCCCAGCTAACAGCCCGCTGTTGAACAGTTGTATAGCCTACAAATAATAATTCAAATAATATTAGTATAGTCTTGGCATATATATTTATTTTATGCACTTATCTGTCATAATATTTCAATTGCATCTTCTATAATATCTTATATTATCATATACTGATTAGACATTCCACAAATGGCACTCCACCACCCTACAGAGAATGTCGAGTGCAAGTTTGTATTCACTGTTTGGTAGTAATTTACCTTACTGCCAGGGTCCGTTAAATTAAAGAGGGATTAAGGTACCTCTTTAAAGATAGGGCATAGATTATTGGCAAGAATAGAGAAATTAAAATTATGATCAATAAAATGTGTGGTTATTTTTAAATTTTATTTCAACAGATTAGTTTTCTTTTATAAATTTGTGGTTAATTTGTGATAAATATAAATTTAAAAATCAAAAAAAAATTAAAGAAATTAAAAGGCAACCTGTTGATGATGGTTGTTAATTTTTTAATTGTATGGCATCCTGCCTTATGAACATTAGATAATTATTATAAATTTAATTAATTATATTCATTCTAGAAAATTTTAAATTTTTTTAATAATTAATCCTTTTTTTATTTGAAACCTCTCATATTGAGCATCTTTCTCGCTCGTTGCTCGATTTTTCTGACATACATATTCATCATTCCTTCGCTATTTTTGCACATCAATCAACAGACCTCTCACAGGCGCTTTTGCTTTATTATTGGCAGCATTTTTTTTATTTTTTATACCTATGGCCATTCCCCATGAACGCAGAATCTGCCCATCCTGCATGAAACCAATACATTTAACAAATGATGGAGAATTTTTTGTTCATGGACCAATCTCTAACAGGTGTCCGCATTCAAAACACACGCCTCTTTCTCAGATCACTTATTCGCTTCCCCTCCCTCTCATAGATTCTCCCTTAAACCAAGTAATTGGTGCCTCATTCTCCGATATTTTTCTTAACTCCACAAAACCAAGTATCATAACGAGAATACCCAAAGGAGCAAGAATACAAGTAGCTAAATCTCTCAGCAACTGCATATCTTCTCTTTTGCAAAATTTTAACAAAGAAGAAGAAAGGTTAAAATTTTTAAACTTTGCGTACAATACTTTCAAAATACCTGACATATCACTCCAAAAATCATTAACTCAACAAATAAAAGATGCCTGTTTAAACTTCAACACTCATCTTCATGAGTCCCAAATCTTCAGACATCCCATAAACAAAAAAAAATAACCCCACTTCAACAAAAAGCCTCATAGATTTCGAAGAAAATTGACAGTCTTAATATCAATGGGGCCCTCAAACTCATTTCAACCAATGACATTCTGGCGAAATCCAATTTAGAAACCTTAATTAAGCTTCGATCAAAACATCCCACAACAACTTTTATGCCAATATTGCCCCAACCCTTCTCCCATTGTGCAGCAGATTTCACACAGGAAGAAGTAAGGAAAGCAATCCTATCTTTTCATCGGGATTCGGCTCATGGTCTAGATGGGATTAGACCAATTTTTTTACAGGACATAACCTCTCCTGTGATCTGTACACAGGTTTCAATTCTCACTAAAATCACAAACTTAGTCAACAAAATCCTAAATGGAGACGTACCCAGCTTTAATACCCCCTTACTATTCGGTGCCAGACTCATCGCACTCCAAAAACCAAACAAGGACATTCGGCCCATCGCCATTAGTTCAACTTACCGTAGATTAGTCGAATCAAACACGATGCCGCACACATTCTAAGCCCCTATCAACTTGGTGTAGGAATACCTGGTGGGTGTGAAGCTGCTGTGCACTTAACAAGAATTCACCTTGAAAATAACCCAAAAAACGAATCCCTAGTAAAAATTGACTTCTCTAACGCCTACAACATTCTTTCGCGCAACACGTTCCTACATTCAACTTGCTTCCATTTCCCCGCTTACACCAAATTTCTTTTCTCTTGCTACCAATCACCAACAATCTTACAATTCAACAAAGAAAAGGTACTTTCTGTCGAGGGTATCCAACAAGGTGACCCTCTCGGATCCCTTCTCTTTAGTCTTGGAATCAATGACATGATAAAATCAATAAACTCTTCATGTACTCTATCGCTCCACGCTTGGTATATTGATGATGGAATCTTGAGTGGTCCCAGTAGTGAGATTGCCAAAGCAGTCAACATAATTAAAGAAATGGGCACAGCCATGACTTTCGCTTAACCAGAGCAAATCTGAATTCTCACTTTTAAATTCTAATGCTCCCAACACTCACGATTTCAAATTCACATCAAGCGTTGAATTAACACATCTAGGATCGCCTGTTGGAGGACACGAGGCAATAAGCACCTTTCTTCATTCCACACTTGACATACTCCTTAAACTGGAGGACATCTTTACACTTCTTCCATCACACAAGTCCTTTTTTTTGCTAAAAAATTTCTTTTTTATACCAAGGATTCTTTACGCACTTCGGTCAACACCAATTTTTAAATATCCTATTCCTCTCCAAACTTACGAAAAAGGAATAAAGGACTTAACCGAAAAAATAGTAAATATCAGATTCAACGAAACCGCTTGGGCCCAAGCAACTCTTCCAACCAAATTTGGTGGTCTCGGCATCAGATCTCCACTTGACTTAGCAACAACTACTTTAATATCGAGTAGTCACTTGACAAAGCCAATAACCACCGCCCATAATTCTAAAGAAGACCTTTCCTTAATCGTGGCTATGGATATTTGGAAAACAAGGATCAATGCTGATTCTCATCCCCCCACAACCCATAGACAGAAAGACTGGGATGCACCAGTGGTTGCTCGCTGCGTTGAAACTCTCTTATCTAGCATGCAATCTACCGACCGCACCCTATTCTCTTCCTTGCTCAATGGTACGGGACATGAGTTTCTTGAGGCCATCCCATCTACCAATCTTCAGCTTCAACTATCCAACAATGAATTTACCCATGCCATCGGCATTCGTCTAAATTGTTCCATCACTCACCCCCACATCTGCTCAGGGTGCAACTCGCCAGTTGACTCGAAGGGTAGACATAGTTTACATTGTCGCTCCTGCAATGGACGATTCATCAGACACAAGCAATGTAATACAATCATCCAACATGCTCTGAAATCCGCCCAAATTCCTTCCACGCTAGAACCACAGGGTCTTTTTAGATCTGACGGTAAACGTCCTGATGGGATCTCTCAAATCCCATGGAGGAGAGGCCAACTTTTGGTATGGGACTATTTTGTATTGACCCCTTGGCCCCATCCAACTACGCCATCAATATCCTTGACCAGAAGGAACAACTTAAAACTTCTAAATACACAGAAATAATGAACGATCATTGCTTCATCCCAATCATATCAACCACTCTTGGCACCTTCGGCAAACTCGCCTTAGCATTTTTCAAAAACTTAGGATCACAAATCAGCAAACTCTCAGAAGAACCTCGAGAGGGTTTTTTTCTTCGTCAACGATTATCCATAGCGATTCTCAAAGCTAATTATATCAGTTTCAATGGTAGCCTTCTAGCCAAAGAGCTATCATAGACAACACTTACGTCCCTTTTTCATTTTTGTTTCCCTGCGTCACACCATCTCCGTTCTTTTTTTTAATAGTATTATTATATATTTTTCAAACATTTTTAAATATATTAAAATTTATTATAATGAAAATTTAAATTATTATAAGAAAATAAAATAAAATTACTTTAATTAAAGAATTTTAAATTAATAAAATTTATATTCGTTTTTTAGATTTTTTATATAAATAACAAATGATTCAAAGGTCTAAGGCAAAAATTTTTTAATTTATAAGATAGCTATTTAAAACATGTTGAAATATATTTCCGGTATGATCAGACTTTTAAAAGAAAGCGTTTTCAAAAATAACTTAAAGTTGAATAACACATGACCACATTGCCGACAATATAAAATTAATTGCATCTTCTATAATTTTTACAATAAATTAGAAATTTTATAAAGATAATATGATAGAGGTCGAGGTTGTTTGATTTATATATTACTATTAATAGAATCCAATCGCATATTTTAATTAATGATTAGGAAAACAGTGTGTCAAACACTTATATCATCATATAAAATATCAAAATCACTCACAAATATTATTTATATGAACATTATATAAATCATGCTACATTTAACCTCCTCAATCCATCGCTTAGTCGATCTTTATACCATTTGTGAGATCCGAGTAATAGCAACGTCATATATATCTTAGGATTCAGAACAAACTTTCTCTGGAGTCATAAAGTCTTGTCAATCATCATCTAATTCGATTACACTAAAAGATCTTCAGATTTCTTACTCACTATTAAATGCCTCTCTAGCTGGCATCTGATCTGCGTGCTTTCAAACTTGCTTCTTAATTCTGAACGGTACAGGGCATTGAATAATTTGTTTACTAAAAGTAACTTTCTCCATCCTAATGTCACTTTATTATGAATCAACACTGGTTGTTTTATTTCGAAATTTCGCCAACAGAGTTATGAAACGTGTGGTGTCTATAGTTTTTAATCCTTATAAATGTTGTTACAAACTAGGTATTTATTTCAATTTTATTGTTTGGTTTTGATTATCTAGCCTCTCCAATAGAACAATGTTCTCTTTGTTTAATTATTTTAAAAATGAAAAGGCTCTTCCTAACCTCATAATAGTCCCATGTCAGCACTTTCATTTAAAGATATATTTTGAAGTATTTTTAATATCTGGTCTTCGGGTAAATTGATATTCCATAAAAAAGGGTAAAAAAAATTTGTACTTAGAGATTATTACTCCAGAAAATAAAGCCAGTTATCTATAAAAGTATTAATTAATTTTAAAAATATTCATGTTTGAATATTGTTTTTTTCCGTAGCTATGAGAATAAAAATTTTCAAATTAAAAATAATAAATCATTAGATTATTTTATAGGTCATTTTGAATATTATTCAGATCCAATTTATATATCAGATATTTGGAAATTAGAATATAAACTGCGTAGATATTTATAGTAAAGTGAATGTCAAGATTGTATAGTTGAAATATTTCAAGAAACATGTGAGAAATTTGTAATAAAAGGATTGTCAAGAAAAAATTTAAGAATTTTAAGTCATGCGGGACGTTTATAATAGAGTAAATGTTAAGCTTTATTTTTGATTTTATCATTTTTCTATATTTTAAACAGTTGAAGGTACGAAACTAAGCAATATTATATTTTTCTATTGATAAGAAAAATTACAAAATTTTAAAATTGCTTTTAAACTTATAATTCATTTAATTTGGCCCCATTTATTTGCTGATAATTTACTTAATTTTAATTAATCTATAAAAATAAATCTAGGTTGTAAGCAGGATTTTAAACCGAACCCGGAGCAAAATCCCAGTTCAAATAAATTCTCCTAAACTGAACTTGAGCTGAACCCATTAAATTTTTTTACCTTTACCGAACCCGAACTAAACGCTTAAATATTTTTACAGGGATCACAACCTTGGTTCTAGGTCATTTTACTTTTTATCATTTTAGAGTTGTAATATATGAATTTATTAGTAGGCATAAGATGTTTAACTACCTGGTCAAAGGAACTTATGTTGACCCTTTTAAATTTTATAAGATTGTATTTAATAATAGAGAAGTAATATAAAATATGCCCCCATCTCCATCCCCTCAAATTTTAGGGGTTTAAAAATCTTATTTACTAATAATTATTATTTAATTAAATAAACAGGAAAATGTGGAGAAATATGTAAATTTAAATTTATAAATTGATAGATGGTTTTTTTTAAATTTTATTTTATATAAACAGTTAAAAGTTTAAGAGCATTGAGTAAATCCATTTTTATTAAATTCTTTTAAATAAGACTTTTGGATTAAGTTTAAATTAAACAAAAAAATATGATTACTCTAATTAGGTTTTTCTATAAATTTCGCCTAATAATTAGGGTTTTTTTAAAATAAAATTTGACCTAATGGTGCTCGAATTGGTTATGTTTAAAATATATTTGTCTTAAATATTTTAAATTTTGGAGGCTAATAATTATAGTAGAAATAAACAATATCAAAAATAGTCATATTTTCAAAAAAAATAAATATTTTGAAATGTCTTAAATAGTCATTATCTTCTTTTTAATTTGACCTAAATGGCCATTTTACCATATTTAAAAGTAAAAAGCAAATAATTTTTAAACGCTCCTATTTAAAAGTGGCATTCTAAAAATTATAAAAAGGAAGTTCAAGTTCATCCTGAACATTTTATGTATTTAAATCATTATATAGGGACTGACACTAATAAAAATAATTTACATAAGAACTCGAATTTGAGATTTGTATAAAATGTATTAAACAATATCAAATCAAAAAATATTAAATCAATTTTATTGCATATCTATGCAGATATATTCGATTACAATTATAATTTAGGTTTTGTCATGTCTAAAAAATAATCTAATAGGAAAAAGAAATAATGACTTAATAAATAATTACGAATAGGTCTCTATACCATCTTTTAATTAGGTGCTCCATAATTTAAATATCTCATCTAAAAGTCACGCTGCAATATCACCATAAAGGTACATTGTGCATTGTAGTCAGAAGGAATATGCAGCGGTAACAATATGGCTTTTGCATTCGAAATATTCTAAAACCAATTCGATCTTTCTAATTTTAAATAAATAATTTTTTTTGAAAGATTATTTCTTTGAAAAATCGGTCATATCTAAAATCTGTAAATCTCCCTTATTTTTTGTTTTTTTATTTAAACTTAATAAAAAATTATTTTTCAATTAATATAAGTTATTATGTTCAATTCGCCAGAAGAATATATCTTATTCACCCACTTATCCAACAGCCCTGAAAATTTTTACCCACCCACATATACTCATATAGGCAGGCGTGAAAACCCACTCATTGCAAACGCTTACATTGGTTATATTTAAACTATATTATTTAATTTCTATTAATTGTTTACCATAAAAAATTTTATTTAAATTTGAAAATTGGCCTTTAATTATTTTTTTATACTAAGCATAAAAAACTCTAATACTGAAATCATTTAGGCTCTAGCCTAATTTTATCGAAAAACCTAATTATTTGGCGGATTTATCAAAAATGTTGAGGTTTAGCCACATTGCATGTAAAATAATTCATTTTCTCAATAATTAATCATATTATTATTATATTATTATTATATTATTATGGTATATATGTCTGAGAATATATTGATTTATAAGGAGGTTCTAAATTAAATTATTCATAAAGTTTTCCCGAGATCATACATACTTTTTTTTTCGTTTTTTTGGGTAAATGGGAAGGGGAGGTGGGTAATTATCATATATTTTTTGCTAATAATTTTTAATTAATTTGGGCGCTAAATTAAAAAGACAACTAGGGCTGTTCGTTTATAAATCTGAGTTGAAATTAAAATATGTGATTTCACTATTAATAATATATTATAATTTATCATTTATATCCTTTATCTTTTCTTTTTTTAAATATATAATAAAGATTCCACAGCAGTAGAATTGAGTAATCATATATTTTTCCTAATTATTATATTAATACATCTATCATAAATAGGCCTGTGCTCCGGTTGGTCATACTTTGAATCAAACCGACAACGCCATTATTAAAAGGATTTTATATCTTTTATCTTTTCTTTTTTTAAATATATAATAAAGATTCCATGGTAGTAGATTCGAGTAATCATATATTTTTCCTAATCATAATATTAATACATCTATTATAAATAGGCCTGTGCTCCGGTTGGTTATATTTTGAATCAAGCCGAAACGCCGACGTTTGTAAATATAACACTTGAGGCTACCTGCGCATAAATTTCAATAATTTTCATATTTCATACATTTTTATTCTAATATAAATATTGTAATTATATAATGTTATGAGAGAAAAGTGAAATAATAGAGCTAATATCGAATACTATAGATCTTGATAGCACAGATCCATACCCTGATATTTATAGATTGATTCATTGATGATAATAACAATGCCATTTAAATATAAATATTAAAATCAACCAGATGGCATAGATATAATTGTGCCCGAAAATATATCTGAAATTAATAAAAATCTAATTAATAATGTTTTAAATATTGAAAATCATTATCTCAAACTATGAATCGAATATCATAGTGTAGGGAATTATTAATATTTCTTTCAAAATTTAAAAAAATAGTAACTTCTATCTTCATAAAAAGGGTCTACATAAAACTTAGCATTACTTTTCAGAAGTGATAGAAAAGCATTTATTAATAAATGATACTGATAGCTTATTTATTTCACGTAAAGTGTTTTAAATCTGCGTTATATTTTCCTATTTGCGAATTTTAAGATATATCAATAATTTAGTTTATTTATTTCTTTTCTTTTAATATTTTTTATCGTTATAATAAATTTAATATATTTAAAAATGTTTGAAAAATATATAATAATACTATTAAAAATATATGTATTTTTATTTCTATTATTTACTTTATATTTCAAAGATTATTTAGGTCCTGGTTTTAAAAATTGTGCCAAATATGTATAGAAAAAAATTGAACATAGTTTATATAAATATTTTAAACTTATAGAGTATTATGATATTAGATCAGTAAATATAGATATTGAAAACCACGAGAAAATATCAAATACAATGACAAGGTTAGCAAATAAACATTCTACAAAAAGCACTATTTATAATTCCACATTAAGGGGCTTATTAAAAATATTACATATTTTTATCTTTTCAAGCAGCCAAAAAAATTATTAGTGTAAAAACATGCACCACCTATCAAAGACTTTCTTTACTAGGGTTGACGTTAAATTCAAGGAGATGAAGATTTAAATATATTGATTTTATACATGATAACCAAGAAATTTCAAAATTGACTTTAAATTCATAATTAATTTTTTATTTAATAAAGATCTAATAATATTCCAATACATTTATTACGATATTTTATTTTTAATTTAAATATTTAAAAAAAATTTAAATAGTTACTTAAAAAAGAATATTATAGAAATTTTATGGCAGGTCGCTAATTTACGACACCTTTTATGATAGTGACAATAATGCGAGTCACCGGCTACCGATTAGAATTATAAAAATTGTACCGACGCCAATAGTTTGGTCGCACATGAGTCTATCTATACATACACATATTATAAGGAATTATTTTAACTAGTTATTTTTTGTAAAACATTTTTAAATATTTTTAGCAAATTTCTTTTATAATTATCTCTGACAAAAATTTATTTAAAAAAAATTTTTTAAAAAATGAACAAATATGCCAAGTTAAACAAATTTTTTGATATAATTAAAAGTATATATGGAAATTTTTTACAATGATTCATAATGATAATGTTTATTAAAATCTTGAAAGTGTTTGGCTTATCTAATTCAAATAAAAAATCAAATTGTATACATTTATTTCTCTAGTGATTTCTCCCTATTTTATACTAAATAACATGTGTGTTACTTGAAAAAAAAACCATTAGAATTATTCAATTAAAATTATTATTTATACGAGTGAATAAATAAGATTTTACTTCTATGGTTTATTTTTTTTAAATAGAATACCTTTTCTTTTTAATAATTAATATATTATATATAAATTAAATATGATAGAAATCATAAATTTATATATTCTCTATTTTTTTAAAAGTATAAATCAGGGTGGATTTTTATTAATTCAGTTATTTATAAAACTTATCAGCTTGAAAAATTTACTTTCTGCATTATAAAACATGTATGAGGAATGATTTATAAAAGGAATTAGAATTCATCATTTTAGAATTTTGTCATAAAGGAACTATTTAAATTTAGTTTTTCTGGAAAATTTATTATTTGTTTATGATAATAATAAAAAATAGTGTAGTCAAATACCCCGAAGTACTTTTAAAAAAATGATCAAATTAAATTAGCCAAACCTCGAATTTCGTAATTGGACTTTTTCCTATAAATATTAATCTATTTTCTTATTATTGTTATAATTAAAAAAATATATAAAATCAAAAATATATTTCTTTTTATAGTTGGGAACGATTATGAAAAAGGTTCTATTTTTCTATATTTATATTTTAGCAAACTAAAATAAGAATTTTTATTTTTTTTATTTTTACAATTATTATGAATATTAGGGAATGGAGGGATAAAAAATATTTTTCAAAAAAATATTAAAACTAAAATAAATACAAAAACGTTACTGGTTGGAAAATGCATATTAATATAAATATGATAGAGTTCAAAATTACTTTATTTTGGTAATGCCAAATCTAATTGCCCGGTGGAGCTCCCTGCCCATATTCTATAAATAGATATTATCGACAGATTAATATTTTAAACACATATCTTTAAAAATTTAGATTGGATTTTTTGAAAGACCGACTAAAATTAGGCTTAGCTATTTTTATCGCTGATAGGAGTGAGAATACTAAGAAGGATTAAAAATAAATAAAAATTGGGAATTATTTTTATGTTCTTATTTTTGATTGATATTTTAAAAAAAAATCATTGGTATGCCTAATCCAAAGTTTATAAAGCCTTTCTAATGTAGGTGAGAAAGGGATTTTATCTTTTAAATTTGACCAAGAAGAGTATTACATGAATGGAAATATATTAAAACGTATTAATTACGGCTTGTTAATTTTTATAATATTTAGTTATAGCAACATATGGAAAATTAGGTATAATACTAAATATATTTATACTTTTTTAAAATACTCTATCATATAAACAAACTGTTTTAAAAAATTATTAGTTTTAGATAAATAAAACTTTTATTTTTATAATTGTTGTTTTATATTTACCCAATTAGAAGAAATTGATCAAGGGTTGCAATTGCAAATTCTTTCAGAGATGCGAGACTTTTAATCAATTTTAAAATGGTATTTTTCCCAAAAATAATTACCCAAAATTTGATATTTTGTCAAAAATGATTGAAAGATTTGAACATCTATATTATATAGCAAGATTATTTATTATTAAAAATTGGAAATTGGGCAGTTTAACCATGCTAGCATATACTATCATCACACATTTAAAAAATCAAATGGGGTCGAGTTAAATCTTTAGATGATTTGACATGGAACTAAAAATGAATAACAAATAAATGACAATAATAATAGAGGTTGTAACTAAAATTTATGAAATTAAATTAACATTGTAATATAAGCTATATAAAAAAATATATAGTTAATTTAAAATAATTTAGGAATATTAAATATGAAATGATCAGATTAATTTATTGTAAAGTGATTAATTTAATATTATCAGAGATATATATATGTTTTTCTATTTTTATAAATTGTAAATAAATTGTATCTTTAAGCGAATATAAAAAATCAATTTATTTAAATACATTACAGTTCTCCCCACTATAAATTGAATTCATCATAAAAACGTAATGGGGGTTTCGAAACTCTTTTTTCTAGAGTTGTATTTCCATTATGTTCTGCAATGTCCAAATCCTCAGTCATTGTCATGGGTGTTTCTTTAGCTTGTACATGAGCTTCCCTCAGTTGGTCGGCATGCTTGTTTTTTACAATACCCTCAGACTCAACATCATACAATATCGCACTTTTCCGAACCACTGTTCCTTCATGCCATCCCGCAGTCCTTTCGTTTTTTACCCTAACCTTTTACTTCTCTTTAAATTCACGGGGCTCAACGTTCCTATCATGATAATTTCCATAACGCGTTTTCAGTCCTTTCTCTCGTAGATAATTTCCATTGATCTAACGTCGTCCTGAGCGGCCTTTCAAACATCATTTCGGCAGGGGATTTACCGCTAGTTGCGTTTAGAGTATTTCGGTGTGTAATTAAAACATTCGCTAAATTTAACTGGTCCGGAGTCCCACTTCTCCTTCCAGCATAGAAACGCTTCTTTATCGTACGTATATAGCGCTCAGCCAAACCATTCGACTTGGGGTTATAAGGGGCCGATCTTTTATATTATTTTTAAAAAGAAACGTTTTGAATTCAGATCCAGTAAACTGAGTACCGTTATCTGAGACAATGTAACGTGGTAATCTAAATCTTGCGAAATAATTACGCAGATTATTTATTACACTCGTCGAATTAATATGTGTTAAAATTGCAACTTCAACCCATTTGGTGAAAGCGTCTACGCAAATTAACCAGTACTTTCCAGACACGGGTCTGTCAAATCAATGTGTATTCTTTCCCAAGGTCGGGTAGGAATATTCCAATTGTATAATGATACTTCTCTGGCTCCCGGTCTTTCTTCCTGACAACGTTTGCAGTTTTTTAAATTCTTCAACATCTCGGTCAAGATTTGTCTAGAAAACATAGTATCGGCAAGGATTTTATCCCCACTATCCCCGGATGTTCACGATAAAACCTCTTTTTTTAGGTTATCAGGAATAATGATTCTATCATTGAAATATTACTTTGATGAATTTTTTTAAACTTTCCGAATAATTATTCTTATTATCCATATGCCAATGATTTTTTATTAATTTAACAATCTCTTAGATTTATATCATTGATCGTTTCACTAATAACTTTACTTCGAGTGAACGATAAATCTTCAATTAAATTGATCCTTACTTCTCTAATTTCATTTTCAAATTTTTTTAAATTCATTCATTTTTTCTCTTTTACCCCCAAACGGGACAGAGCGTCGGCGCATTTGTTTTGATTACCCAGCCTATGAATTATCTCATAGTGGTAATTTAAATGCTTCTTGGCCCACCGTATTAAACGTTATTTGTTATCTTATTAAGGTCTTTTTTATCACCTAAGATATATTTTAAAGGTTTATGATCAGTAACCAAAATAAAATGTCTTCCATAAATGTACTGATGAAACTTCTCGATAGCGAACATGATCGCCGAAGCCTCCCGATCAATAGAGGCGTAATTCTCTTCAGCTGCCAAAAGTGTCCTCGATGCGTAAGCAATCTGTTTCTCCTGGCCAGTAAGAAATCGGTGTGCAATAACAGCTTCTAAATCATCTTCGGAAGCGTCACAAGAAATCACGATTGGAATATCGGCTGAATAAGGAATTATTGTATCTTCTTTTGAATTTTTTTAACTACATTAAATATTTCATCTTCTTTAGCAGACCAAAACCAACTCACATTTTTACTCGTTAGTCGGTGTAAAGGCGCACAATAGAATGTAAATTTTTAATAAACTATTCATGTCCCAAAAACGAACGTAATTCTTTAACATTAGATGGTGTTTTACAATTTTTTAGCATTAATCTTATCTTCCGTCGGGTTAAATCCGAATTCATCAATAACATGACCTAAATAAGTAACTGACTTTTCTCTATTTCAATTTTATCGGTCGTCGTTGTCAGTACAGCCTTATTAAATCTTCTTAATACTTCTTCTAGATTAACTATATGATCAAAATTATTCTCGCCTGCAATAATTACATCGTCTAAAAATCCAATAACCATAAGAATTCCCTTTAATAGGTTTTGCATAAAACGTTGAAATATTATCGGAGCGCTAGTCAACCCAAAAGGAATTCTTTGATATCGGTAATAACCGACATGAGTCGAAATTAAAAAGGTCTATTCTGGACTAACTCTGAATTGTAAAAATACATCTCTTAAATCTATCGTTGAAAATATTTTACCACCCGCGATATTTGTCAGGTCGACGAAAGTTGGTTGTAAATCGTTATCTATAGCTAAATATTTGTTTATCGTTAAACGAAAATCTCCGCATATCCGCACGTCACCGGATTTCTTTAAAATATTAAACGTTGGCGTAGCCCAAGTAATTGGAGTCTTTGTTGGATCTACCTTCTCGATAACGCCTTCATTTAAAAGTCTGTCCAACTCAGCTTCAACGGTTTGACCCAACGGAAATGGAATTCTTCTAGATGGTAACGCAATTGGCATTGCATTTGGTTGTATCTTTATGACGGCTTCCTGTAATTTTATTTGTCCGCGGAAATTTTGAAACAATTGTATTTAAACTGGAATCTTTCATATTTAAATTGTTAATACGAACTACTTCAGGAAGTTTTATATCAAATTCTTTAAGAAAAGGCATTCCAAAAATGAGGGAATTCTCACTCTTACTACACAAATAGGTAAAAATTTTAAAATATTTTTTACATCCACTTCCACTAAACATTTACCCAATATTTCGATTTTGATATGGTTATATCCAGCCAGCGTCTACATGAGCGGGAGGGGTAGGAACAGTTTGCATCCTATTTTTTGAGGGGGTAGGGGGTAAGATGCTTTAATGGGGTAGGATAAATTTTTTGGGGGGTTATCTATTAAATTTTGAGATGAAATAGGACAAAATTTATTGCTGTAAAAATTAATATTTTTATTATAGTATTATTATAGTACAATTCATCGACCAAATCTATATAATGCAAACATAAACATTGTTTTCCAAATAAACTATCCTTTTAAATGTAATTTAAAAGGTTTAGATATTTTAGCAAATAATGCCATAATAATTAATTCATTGTAGATAATGGAGGTTTTAATTGAATTTATTATCTAAAAAATAAATTTTTTATATTCAAAAAATATCGATAGTTGGTAGTAGAGATAGATTAATATAAGTTATCCTTTTTCTTTAAAAAGAGTATCAATAAATAAATAGGTTAAAATAACGAAGCGGCGATTTTTTAGGGGGTAGGCAAAGGTTTTTGAAGGGGGTTTGCATCCAGTGAAAATCCTGTCATGTAGACGCTGGTTATATCCTACTAGTTTATAAGCAGGTGATAATGTTAATTTGCCTATGCGACTCCAGGTAACCTCGTATATCACACTACACGCCGCCCCAGTATCGAATTCCATAGTAAGCTGCAGTTATCTTCGCATCGATTGTAGCTTTATTAGCAAAAGACAGGCGATGTGTCCTTGGTAAAATCATTTGTATAGCATGCGTTCTACACTCTTTCGTAATGTGGTTTGCTTTTCCGCATCTAAAGCATATTACTTTTTTTTGACTGAAATTAGGTTTAAAACTTGGTTTATAAAAATTATTGTTGAATTTGTTAGCATCTTAATTATTATTATTGAATTACGTTGTTATAATTATTCCTAGAATAAGTATTTTTGGAACCTTGCATAGGCATGTTTAATTATTTTATTAACTTCTGTCAAAGTTTCCTTCTCCAATGAAGACAGCGATAGCTAGACACACAGTATCTTCAAAAGTAATATTTCCTTCGGCATATTTTGACCGAAGTTTTTTGTCCAGCTCGGGTAACCCTACTCCTAAGATGAAAATATCCCTTAAGAATTCATCAACCGGCGATTTAAAATTACATAAAGCGCAAATGCTTTAATTATATTGAAAAGTCAATTATACTTTCGTTATTTCTTTTTAATGTAAAAAAATTATTCTGAAGAAAAATGCTCGAAACATCCTTAATAATTTTTTCTAGATTCTCGATTAAAGTTAAATAATTTATATTATTTAAAATATTTGGAAAATAAAAATTTTTAATTTTAATTAAATTTTGGTGCCTATATAGGCCAATAAAAGATCTTTTTTTTTATTTTCATCGAAAATATTTTTTACCTTAAAAATGAGTTCTATATTATATAGGTAATCCTGAATATTAACTTTTTCTTTGACAAATTCTGGAATATTAAAAAATGAGTTCTATATTATATAGGTAATCCTGAATATTAACTTTTTCTTTGACAAATTCTGGAATATTAAATTGAGTATGTTCTTCATTCTTCTTAAGAGGCATGGTATAATTTAAATCTTTTTATTTAAAATAATTCATCGTTGTCAAAAATGACTTGAAAAATAAATCGTCATCGCCAAATGAAATGATCAGATTAATTTATTGTAAAGTGATTAATTTAATATTATCAGATATATTATTTTTCTATTTTTATAAATTGTAAATAAATTGGTGAATATAAAAAATTAATTTATTTAAATACATTACAAAATATATAATATAGAATTAGAAAAATTATAAATATTTTAAATAATTAATTATTATTTAACTAAAAATATGTGATCACAATATCCTAAAATTTAATATATATATTCAATTTTATATCAGAGAAACTAAAGATTCAACCCGATCCCATCTAATTATTTTTCTATGATAAAATAAACATTATATAATATTTTAAAGACCAAAAAAATATCATGATCAGAAAAATAAATGCAATAAAAATATTAAATTATTTGTAATATTATTTCATCCAAAAACTACAAATATCAATTTTTATGGTACAATATTCTCATTATTTTATGTACCCAATAGTGGGACAAATACTGGGTTAAGAGTTATCGCCCTTTATATAGTAGTCCTATGGCCAAAATCAATATAATATGTAATAATTATATTAAATTTAATAAATAGAAAGCTTATTATAATAAATTTTTTGCTTAACAATTGCTTTTCTTATTAATAACATTTTTTGATTTTGCCTTTTTTTTGAAAAAAAAAATAGGGAAAAGATTCTTTCTAACCTCATAAAAATATCCCAGATGCCACCACTTTGATTAAGAAAATTTTGAAGTATTTATAATATCAATTTTATTCGGGTAAATTGATATTCTATAAAATACGATTTTTTCTTTTATTTAAAATGTTTGGTAAAAATGTATATTAATATTTATTTTTGAAAAATAGTAAAGGTTTAAAAAGTTACTTTTGCGCGAATCATATAATGTATTATAAAATTCTTCAAGCTGTCCGATAGAAATAAAAATTAGAGCCGCATATGCATCATATAATTTTATAGTTTGTAAAAAAATTATTCCTTAGAATTTAAAACTCTAAAAAATAAAGCCACGTCTTGCTATAAACCCAGATTCATTATATCTCGGTCTCCCCCACATTTCGGGAAAATCACATTCTGCATTGATAAAATTATAATAGTTTTTTTTGTTTCTTTAGTAGCTAACTTTTTGAAATTTTTTCGAATATTTATTGGAAAAGTAATCTTAAACCATAAAAGTGCTGTTCTTTATAAGAATAATCAAAAATATTAAATATTTATCATTATTAAAATTAAATTTTAATAAGTTAAGAAGTTGATGTTGTTGCAAAGAAATATAAATTTTCCAATTATATATTGCAAAAACCACAAGACTTGTTAAGTGTGGTCTACTGCCAACCATTAATGTAATGTAATCTACGGCATTAATATCAAAGAATTTTAAGTTTTGAAGTGCCAGCACAAATTTTTTATTTCAAGTAAACAACAAGCTTTGCTAGTTGCAGACTGAGCGATAGAGTGTACATATTCTTTTATATAGGAAAATATGAATATTTTTCACCAAATATAATTGATTTTTTGTAGCAATAAACTGAAATTAAAATAATCATAACAATGCAAATCGGTTTCTGACTAACACTAAAATATAATTAGTAAATATGAATATGATAAAATATTTAGAAGATTTTAATCATAAGACCAATATTTAAATTGCGGTAACTTTGTCTAATACTAAGTCTAGAAATTTGTAGAGTATATGTCTATCTAAAAAAATTGATCAAAAATATAATTTTTAATTGGCCTTTCGGTTTTTTTAAATCTTATTAAAATAAACACTCGTATGTAATAGGTATAAACTGTGAATATAAGATAGAAATTACATACTCTTCTAATCTACAACACGATTGGTTTGTTTCAGAGACCTGAATTAACCCAGGATTTCTTTTCCTGGTTTGACAGAAAGGTGTTAGCACTCTTTTTTTTCTCTTTCAAATCACGTTTTCTAAAATTAAATTTATGCCGAATAGGTGAGGAAATTTTCTAATTAGAGTTTATAAATTTCTGTAAACACCATATAATTTTTAAAATTCATTTAATATAAATAAATGTGTTAAAAAGTTTTTTTAAGAATCTTTTCCAAATATATTGTTTAAAAAGCCCTATCAATTCAACAGATCCCGAGCCCTTTAATTCTACTTAGAAATTTTTAATCCAAGCTCCTCTTGATTACATATTTTTTTTAGATCTATGATTTATTAACGATCTCTAGTCACTTCAATTATATTTCCAAAAAGCATGCTAACATTTGTGGAACATTCGATTAGAAACTTTCTCAATGAACGTAAGAGAGATGGACCCACATTATATTACTGAACCTATTAACTAGATTAGCCCAAAATAGTGAAGAACCCTATTCAAAAAAACTTTAATTTTTTTTAAAAAAAAGAAAAACGAATGAAAAAAATTTAAAAAATTGTAAGGGGGTGGGGGAGGTAAGTATAGAATACTAAAAAATAATTATATTAACTAAATAGAATGGCATCATTCACAAAATTGGAAAATAACTGCCTTCTATTATCGGTATCAAATTGGAATGCTCCACTTATTATTTTCAACAGATTTAAAGTTATTTAATATAAATAAATATAGAAATAAAAACTAGATTCTAAAAATTAATTTTTGGACAAGTTATGTCAATTTTTCGCTATTTACATATGATGTAAATTTTTGCTCCCTTTAAAATACCTATCCTATTATCATATTTATGATCATATTTTTCGCTCCTTTTTTAAAAAAATTCTACAAAAAAATCTTTTCATTCGTAAAAATTAATTTTTTAGTTCTTAAGGATAATAACAATCAAATACATAGTTATTTTACGATAAATACCTATCCTATTATCATATTTATGATCATATTTTTCGCTCCTTTTTTAAAAAAATTCTACAAAAAAATCTTTTCATTCGTAAAAATTAATTTTTTAGTTATTAAGGATAATAACAATCAAATTCCATAGTTATTTTACGATAAATCTTTGTCTAAGCCTCAGAATTTCGCTTATAGATGTTCAAATAGGCTCAAATGGTGCAATTTTGCATCATTAATCAAAGTATTTAATAGAGTTAAAAAATGCGAAGGTCGAATTTAGACCAAGCATTAGTTCAAACTAATTTTTCTGAATCTAGATGACACTAAAAAGGATATTAAATGCTAGATTATGCTAAGAGGTAATAGAAAATATATGGAAGCAATTAAATATTATTGTGATTTATATTCATTTATAGTAATTATTTGAAAGAATAAATTAGAATAGAATATAAATTTACTTTCTATACTCCATATTTTGATGATTTTTAGTTACAACTTTGAATTATTTTTTTTAATAAACTAATTTAAAAAAATCCAAATGGGCTCTTAACAAAAAAATAAAATCTGAAAGAATACAATTTGCTTCATTTGCATTTTAAATTTATAAACTGCTCATGTAAATTTTATTAATTAGTATTATATATTACCTCTCAATCATTTTCTTAAATTGATATGAATAAGTTTTGCCTATCCCATTCCCCATGAAAAAATTACTTTTTTAAATTTATTTATTTTAATTTACTAAATTGATAATATATTGCTTAAAATTTAAAAAACAACTACTTTATGTTTTGAATATATAAATACCAATTTTGATCTATGATTTATTTCATATTTTTTAAATAAATTTTAAATTATTTTGCAAAAAAGTTGTCAAGTTTGTCATATTCCTTTTTTAAAAAAAATTTACCTTGTTAATTTTATTATGAAGGAACAATCATTAATTTATTCCTTCTAAAAATGTCAAGCACAGATATGTCACTAATCTATTATCTTGTTATGCCACTAATAATTTAAATGTAATATTTTGACTCATAGATAAACTTTTGGCTTGCTCTCAACAGCTGTTTCCTAGATAGAGCCTGTATATTAATTAAATTGACGATTTATTTATTATAAAGTAGATCTGCAATAAAGTGCCATTTTTGTATTGCATATATAAATACTTAGCATACATATAACAGAGTTTTATCTTGATGAAGGAATCGTTAATCTTGTATTAGATAAAATTAAAATGTGACAGGTGTTGAATTTAATAAATTAACCTACATATTTTGGCGTTAGAATAAAATAACATTTTCTAATTCTTTATCATTATATGTTTATTTAATTTGAGGATCTAATATCTGTTTGTAGTGGCGATCGCGTTTTTCACGCTTACACTATAAATTCATCCTAATGTTAGAAAATGTAATTAAATAGAATCAGCCTAGTTTTTAATTTACATAAAAGTAATATGAGAGCACCTCGATTAAATAAATTTTTATTGATTGTTAATTTATTTAAAAAATTTAATACTGATTCGCTTTCTTAATTATATTTCTATTTAACAGGGGATATGTCTACAAATAAAAGTAAATTTGTGATAAAAAAAATATTTTTTTAAAAATAAAAGTTTTCCTTTTAAGGGAATATCCAAAGTTTATATACTTTTAGTAAAAATTTCCAACAAAAAAATTTAGAAAACCTTTCATAATACATTGTGGATTATGGAAAGTAAATCCGTTCTAAAAAGTAGGAGATAATGGTTTAAACCCTGGGGCTTGGCAAACCACTTAATCTTATTTTAATTAAATAACCAGAAGGTTATAATAATATAATTTTTATTACATCTAAAGACAAAAAATCTTTGGAAATAGTTAATTAGAAAAATAATTTTGAACAAATTTTCAAAAGAACGACAGAATTTTAATTTTTTAAAATATATAATCATTTATATGTAAATTTTATAGAAAAGTAAACATTCTTCTATAATTTGTCTAGCTGATTTATGCTAAGAAATTGTATTCTCTCCTTAAGATCCGTATTTTTAGATTAAGTTTCAATTTTTATGTATAATTAGCTACAATTTATAAGTATTATGATATTTTGAATAATAAAACAATAAAATTATTCTATATGAATCATTATTAATACATAAAAATGCATTACAATGGAAATTTTCACTTTTACAAAAATGAAATTTAAAAAAATAAAATTTTTTATAAGGCACCTTTAAAGAGTATAGTTTTAGGTATCCATTCATGTAATATCTAAAAAACCCCAGTCTCTCCTTTAAAATATAATAAAAAAACGAAATAATAGAAACATATCTAGTAACATAGGTACTTGAGGATTAGTGCTAACAAACACAGAAACACTTATAATTTAAAGTTTGATTTTTATATTTAAATTTTATGTTTTACAAATTTTCGTTTAAATATTATATGTCCTGAGATATGAGCTATTTGAAAATTCAGAGAAACTCTTTTCAATGAATTTATAAAAGACACATTCATAATTGGAAAACTGATTTGATTAGAGATGTACAGCATGAGATATATTTCTTCATAAAATTTTGTGGATTTATTTTGATTACTATAAAAATTGTATTCAAAAAAATTTCTAAAATTAAGATTTGTTCCAAAATTGATAGGACAAATTTTTTAATTTTATGTTGTGGGTAATCTATAGAAGTTGAATTATATTTCGGTCAAAGAAAACAAGTGATTTATAGTTAATAATTTTTTAACTTCCATGGATTCAAAATAAAAAACCAATCCAACTAATGTCAATCATTGTGAACAACTATGGAGTTAGTCAATTAGATTTTATTAATGAAACTTATATTTTAAATATTTTCTTATGTTAAAATAATCAGATGAAGAGATAAAAGAAATCGGTAAATACAATTTTCCTTATTAATTTTTAAAAGAAATAAAAAATATTTACGTTGTGTTTTGTTTTAAATAAATTTTATTTCTAATTTAAAAATATAAAATAATAATATTCATATGTATAATAATCGTCTGGTATATATACTAAAACATTTCAATCAAAACATTTAAGTTAATACTCAATATATTTTACAAATTTGAATAAACACAATATGTAACAAAACATTTAAATTATAAGTCAATTACAAATTTGAATAAACACAATATGTAACATTAATACTCAATTAATTATTTTACAAAAACAACACTATTAACATTCCCCTCCTCGACAAAGCATCAAGTTGCTGCTCAGAGGGCGCATAAGTCTGTTGATGGCGTGAGTCCATACGTTTTTGTAGGTTTGAAAAGTTGCTGTTCGTTATCATTATTATTAGGAATAATTGATAAAATTTGAATATACGGAATAAAATAAACAAAAGAATTTGGAATAAAATTTTTAGAATATGGAATGATGAATATGTGGAATTCCGTAAGAATGAATTATATAAATATGTGGAATTCCATAAGAATGATAAATCAAAAAAAAATTATTATATATAGCGTTTTTTTTAAATTTTGCGTTTTAATGTTCAATTAATTTTTTTGCGTTTTAGTGTTACATTTATTTATATTTATAAATTAATATTTTCAATCCTGAGGTTAAGATATGCAAATAAAATACTATTCACATTTCCCTCTCTTTTAAAAACAAATTTTAATTTCACACCCTAGTTTTAATTCAATAAGTGCTTTTTTTAAAAAAATAAATAATGCTTCATAAGATAATTTTTAGAAAATGATCTCATCACATCATTTAAATACTTGTCTAAAATAAAGATGTTACATAATTTGTCTTCAAAAACATTTTTATCATATTAAGTATTACTTATAAAGGTTATTTAAATCAAACATGTGATTTCAACCTTTTAATTCATGTTTTAATTACATTTTTAATATATTTAAAATTAAAGTTTTATCTTCTTGTTTAGGATTTTTAATGGTTTATTTTTAATTATATCTAAAAATTCATATTTATAAAGTAAATAATTTTTTTAAGGCTTTTTATTTGTTTTAATTTATAATAACTTTCTTCTTACGTGGATTAGAATAATAAGTAATCATCATTGGTCTCAAATATAGAATTCATAACCTAACGTCCAACTTCCATATTGGTTTCTAGGTTGTCACCTTAGGTTAGGTGCTGGTTATCATATTCCAATCCAACATCCAGAGCCAGGACACCATGAAGAAAGAAGCTTTTTGCATGAAAGAACGTACTAAGGTATGATTCTTGGTCATCTCAATATATTGTCATCTCAATAAATAGGCAGTCACATCAATAGATTAGGTTCAATAGGTAGTCATCTCAATAGATTGATCAATAGATTAGGTAGTCATCTCAATAGATTCATCAAAAGATTAGGTAGTCATCTCCATAGGTAGTCATCTAATAGGTAGTCTCAATAGATTCATCAAAAGATTAGATAGTCATCTCCATAGGTAGTCATCTCAATAGGTAGTCATTTCAATAGATTCATCAAAAGATTAGGTAGTCATCTCCATAGGTAGTCATCTAATTCTAGTCCACCACCCAGAACAGGGGCATTGTCCATAATTAGCATTAAGTTTATTGTCCATAATAAAAATTTTATTTTAAAAAAATACCATATGTTTTAAGTTATGAATTTCATATCGGAAAAAAAAATTATGTTCATCGTCAAACGGAATTAAATAATTCTATATCTTTAAATTTTATATCGTCAAAGCAAATCAAAAAAAAAATATTATGCTTTAATTAATTTTCTTTTTTACTTTATTTTTTTTTTAACAAAAACGTGCCGGGGCACCATAAAGAAAACCATTAAATAAACAAGTTATGTTTGTGTTTTGTTTTAAATAAATTTTATTTCTAATTTAAAAATATAAAATAATAATATTCATATGTATAATAATCGTCTGGTATATATACTAAAACATTTCAATCAAAACATTTAAGTTAATACTCAATAAATTATTTTACAAATGTGAATAAACACAATATTTAACAAAACATTTAAATTAATAGTCAATTACAAATTTGAATAAACACAATATGTAACATTAATACTCAATTAATTATTTTACAAAAACAACACTATTAACAATTTTCAAGCCAAGATTTAACCAAGAAAATTTACTAGAAAATTTTATTCTAGAATTACCTTTCCCTAAATTTGCAAATTATAATCTTAAAATGATATATGATTATGAAACTTTATGTGCGAATAGAGATTTTAGAATCTTATATATTGCCAATTTTATTATTTTTAAGCTCTTCATATTTTAATGCCACCTTATATTTGGTGTAAAAATTGATTATTTTACCTAAAAAACAATATTATCCTAAAAAAATTTAAATAGGTGAATATATAATATATTTTACATTTAAATTTCAAAACATGTCATGGTTTTTAAATAAAATCCGCTGAACCCACAAGCCCCATGCGCCGACATCCCTGGTCTCCCTTACTTATAAAACAATCGTATAATGCTAGATTAAAATTTTTTTATGTTAATAAGTCTAAAGTAAAGAATTGCTAATTGGACTCGTATGCAATCTAAAGGAATTCTATTCTATTTTTGGGAAAACTAAGGCTAAAATGTTTTATTTTATAAAATCAAAATAACAAAATTTCACAAAAATGTATATTTTTTCTGAAGATGTTAGTAACTCAATAATATTTTTAAAACAACATAATCTAAACCATCATTCACTTAATGTTGGGGATCAAAATGAAATGACATTTAAAAATTACTAAAGCTAGCAATTTCTGGAGTTAAATCGCAATATGGATGAATGTGAAAATTCATCTTGTTCTAAATAAACACATTCTTATAAAATATTTTAAATTTTGTGTCAGAAAAATATTGAAGTTTAATCCTACATATATTGTTAAAATTATTGAATTTACAATATTTAAAAATTAAGATTTGTTATAAAATATGACTTTGCCTTTAATAAAATATATTCAAAAATTGATTTGTATTTTATTGTTATTTTTATAAGGGATGAAATTTAATTTATAAAATAAATTAACCAAACTTTCAAAAAAAAAATTAAATATACTTTTCAGATCTTAAATAACTCTTTTTTTTTAATAATTAAACATAAATTATCTTTTAATTTATTTACAATTATTGATTAAAATAAATCAATTATTTATAAAGGTTTTACAATGTAATATAATAAAATCTCATATCTTCTAAACTAGCGGCCTTACTAAAAATCTTGCACAGTTATTACATATTCCTATATTTATAAATAAAAAAAATTTAAGTGAAAAAAAAATCCCAATTGATTTCATTATCAATTTTGGTTTTCTACTTCGGGTTTATGACAATTTTTAACAATATTGAATATTTTTAACATTGCAATTTTATATAAATAAATTTAAATGATCCTCCCATCCTAATTATATCCGAAGATATCTAAAATTAAGGAGTATATTTTTGGGGCATTTAAAAACCTATAGCCGCTGTTTGGATTATGCTAAAATTTTATCTTTTTATTTTATTATATACAAATTCTTAAATAAATTTTAGAAGAATCTAAGCTTGTTGGGTTGAAAATCATTTTATTTTATTTATTTAACATGTCATTTGTTACAATAAGAAATGGTTGCAAGAGGAATCCTTTATTCAAACAGAAAATCAATTCTAATAAAATTTTATAACAAAAATTATAATTATCAAAAGAGGAAAGCTTTTATAATAATATCATAAATGATTAAATGTCCAAAAAAGATTTCTCTTTCTTATTTTTTTAAAATTTTCTATTTCACAAACTATAAGAATTTTTGATTTTGCTATTTTTCTGTTTTTCCTAGATTTTAAATTTTTTTTATTAGGCTATTATGTTTAAAAAAATTTTTAATTTAATTTTTTTCGGAAATATTATTATTTCAATCGGTTTGTTATTTTTAAATTTGTGGGTTCAAGTCAAATTAATATTTTTATTGCATCTAGTTTAAACTAACTAACACTATGTATATTTTTCAACTTTATTATTTTTTAAATAAAATAAATAGACATAGCGACAGAAATATTAAGTAAATTTGTATTTCTTAATATATAATATTATATAAGTGTTTCATATGTCGTAGGAATAAATCTATTTCGATGTGATACAAACTTTTTTAAGTTAAAATAATATCATTATGGGTGATATATGATATTAGGTATATTGCTCTTTTTTTCAAAAATTTATTTTATAGGCTTATAATGATATGATTGTATAGATTTATCTTTGATTAGAAAATAATTTTCTAAAGGTTAATTTTCTTCTAAATTTAACTACATGCTCAGGTTCTATAACTTTTTAACTATAACTAAATATTTACAAATTTACCTAAACAATGTTTTAATATATGAATCTTTTGTCTATTATGTATATTTTATATATTTAATTATAATATTAAAAGAAATTATATTGAAATATAACGTAAAAATATATTACATCTTCTTAAGAGAGAAATTAAAATTTTGGGTTTATTTAATTCAAATGTTATTAAAAGTATTGTTTCTCTAACTCTGTATTATATTTTTGTCGTATCAATTAAAATTTAATTTTTAAATTTGTCATACTTTATTCTAAATTTATTTATATAGACTAATATAAATAACTCTAACACATATTCTATTAGTAGGAACATCGGATCATATTTATTTTAATATTTAAGCCTATTTTTCAATAAAATTAAAATAAGTAATTTTTGAGTAATATTGCCCAAATATGAATGATCTGCTTTAAGATAATTATATATTCATATAATAGACTTAATTTTAAATTTTATATCTTTTGACTGTTTTTTAAAATCTTTTTAAGAGAAATTGAAAATATTAGGAGTGAATGAATATAACACTCCATTATACATAAATTTGAAAAAAGACATTACATTAACAAAGCAAAAATCTAAGTAATATTAATAGGACTTATCAAAATCATTATTTATTTATAAGTTATGCATGACATATTTAACTAAAAATATTGACAAAAAAATAAGTTCGAAATGATTGTTTAAGTCAAAGATTTTGTGATTGGAACTATATTCTATAAAACTTTCTAAATTAATTCTCACTAATTACGAGATTTTACTCTCAATTAAATATAAATAAAAATATAAGAAATTTCTTAATTAAGCTTGTTTATATTATTTTATTAGATTTAGGTTTTTAATTTAAATGCATCTTTTTCTTTTCACCGAAATATAACTAAATTATATGTCATTCATAAAAGAAAAATTATTGTAATATTTTATATTTTTATTAATTACATGAATAGAAAAAAAATTTCAAGAGATACGTAAGTTTATATTTAATAATAGATAGGGGACTTAAACTTGTCGAATCCCTTTTTGTCTCTTATATAAAGACATAAATAAATCCAAATCTATCAATATATTTTTTACTCCATGAAAATATTACCTTTTATCATAAAAAAAGAGGTTTTAATTGAATAAAAGGTGAATATATAGAAAAAACGATAATTATTAAAAATAAACGAAATATGTAAGTTCTCCCTTCACCTTGACTCTATTTATTTCTAAAATATTTATATAAAAAAATTAATAATCATTTTTTAATTTAAGATACTTTTTACTCCTAGAGTTTATAATCACAACTCAACACGACTTGAGAACACGATTCGACTTTACTCCTTGAGTTCACGATTCGAGTTAATTCTATTTCATGAGAGTTAAAGACTCAAGTTCATAATATTAACTAAGTTAGTCTACTAAATCGATTAATAGCTACCTACTCTGCGTCGGAGTCAAATGAACTCGCCTAATTAATAACGCTAATTATTATTGTAAATAAAAGGTATAAGCTATATTTGTTTAAACTTTTTCAACCTAAAAAAAGATTAAATTTAGCTGTAAAACTTAATAAAATTTATCTTATTTTAACAAATTATATCAAGGGTTGAAGCGTTTTACCTACAAGGAAACATTCGATTTTTATTATTTTTATAAGAATATTTGAAAAAAAAATTGATTAAATATATTTTAATAATACCTAAGTTTTATTGAAAAATATAAAAAAGGAAATCCATTTTAATATTTTTTTTCTAGGAATTTTTATATTTCGGTTATTCTTTTTGATAGCTTTCATAATTTTATTGTCACTTTCCTAATTTTATATTTTGATTTTTTAATTATTTATACACATAAACAGGTTCTAGGTCTAACGATATAAGTAAATTTAAATTTTTTTATATCTAGAAAATTAAAAATAATATTTATAAGTTTTTTATTTTTTTAAATTGATCGCTTTATAAAATATCATCAATTTGATTAAAAAAATTTGCCCTTACTCTTCAGGATTTAAAAAATTTAGGAGAAGAATTATTTAATATAGTTTTATGGCAATTTAGGATGTTACTGTATTAAAAATATGTCATTACCTCTATTATAATTCATATGAAGAAATTCTCATTTAAATTGAGCAAAATAAAAAAAAAATTTTTAAAAAAATCTTCTATGATTTTAAGAAAATTATTTTGTAATTTTATAATATACAAAAATCTAGTATGAAAATCTTTATTATAAAACATTTTTTTGATCCTAAAATTTTTTGTACAAATATTTTGTGATTTTTTAAAAATAAAATTTTTGCGATATATGCTTTTATTTATTTTTTGAGTAAATGTGAGAATTTAACGATTAAATATTTTTTAATATTTGGTGTTTTGTCATAATTAATGTTTTATATTTAATGTAAAGTATAAAAGTGACATACTCATCTCAGAAATTTAAAATAATTTTAATTAAAATAAGCTTGAGCAAGTTTCAAGATGGTTTCAGTGATTGTAAAGGATATATGACAATTGTCATAATAGTTGTTTTTGAACTTTTTTGAGATTTTTTTAGAGTAAATAAGTAAAAATATGTTTTGTAAATATGTTAAATTAAAATTTTAGTGAAGATCTACCATAGAAAAGTGACAATTGTCATAATCGTTAATTATCAACATTTTTAAATTTTTTTAAAGCAAATAAATAAATATGTTTTGTAAACATGTTAAAAATTAAAATTCCAGTGAAGATGTACCATAGAAAAGTGAAATTTAAAGCAAATAAGTAAAAATATGTTTTCTAAACATGTTAAATTAAAATTTCAGTGAAGATGTGCAGAAAAGTGACAATTGTCATAATCGTTAATTATCAACATTTTTAAATTTTTTTAAAGCAAATAAGTAAAAATATGTTTTCTAAACATATAAAATTAAAATTTCAGTGAAGATGTACCATAGAAAAATGACAATTGTCATAATCGTTAATTATGAAAATTTTTAAATTTTTTAAAAGTAAATAGGTAAATATTTTTTATAATTATTAAAATTTCATCAAATATGTATCTTAGAATAGTGACAATTGTCATAACCGTTATTTCTTTTTTTAAAGCTTATATATAATGAAGATTTTAAATTTCAGTGAAGATGTACCATAGAAAAATAACATTGTTTTTATTAAACTCTAATTTTTTGTAGTAATGAGCTTACTACCTATAAAAGTCAAAATTGTCTTATTACTCATTTTATATATTTTTAAATTAAACATACGTAAATATTTGATATAACTTTAAATAGACAATTATCTAATTATCAACTCCCTTTTGAAATTATTTTAGTATATATATATTTTTGAAATTATCGTGTTACTCATTTCCATTAATTTAAATTAAATATAATATAATATGTTGTTGGAAAACAAATTTCTGTGCAGATGATAATAATATTATATATGTTAAATTAGATGCTAGAATGAAGTTCAACTAAAAAGATGCACTAAATAAACATGATATCTTTACGACAAAAACATTTAAAAAATATTAAATAAATTTTTGATCTTAGAAATTACCATTTGTCTAGTAATACATGCCACCTCTCATTATACTATTCATACAAAAAATCTATTTATTTTGTTATCATCCAAATCGGGCCTTTTATATGAATTTTTATTTATTAAAATTTCAATGTATATTATAACTATGTAATGAAATAGGTTATATAAAATAATTTAAAATATCACATTATTTAACAATGTACGATTTAGTTTTATTTTTAAAATATCATCAAGTGTATCTTTATATAATCTTGTCCTTAGAGATTACAGTTAGTGCTAATGCACTAAATGCTCTCTCAACTGAGACCTGAGTGCAAGGAGCAGCGAGAATTACTGAGATAATTTAAATAAATCTGTATCTTGGTGTTTTCGTGAAAGCCAATATTGTAAAATATCTTGGTTGGATGGTAGTCTTTTGTAGTATAAAGTGACATTATTATAAGTTTAATATAACTATTCCCCTCTTCATAATAAACAGGCACTTTTTTGCAATCGCTCGATGTAGAGATCAAGTTTGGTTATTTTATAATCTTTTGTAGGAGGCAAAATCAAGGTTGGATGTTTTTTATATGGGTCAATAACTTGCAATTGTTTCCAGCTTTCAAATATATGTTCCAAAAGAAAAAGATGTATATTATAAGTTTATTAATTTACCCTGCAATACTTTATCGTCTTCCGAAGAATATTTCCCATTTTCATAATGGAATCTTGAATTCATATAAATAGAACTTCAAAATGCATGATTTAGAAAGAGAAAACTTTCTCTCATGTTCAAACATTCTAACATATTTTTAGATAACTGATTATCCATTTCTTCCAGTTCCATTTTGCATTCTAGCTAAGAGGCAAAATAATCACCGATTACAATATTTTTTTATAATTTCAGAGTAAATAAGTATAATGGCATTAGTACAGAAGTGCCAAAATGAATTATATCCCATAAATCTAAACTAATCAAAGTTTCTGGGTATAACTCACCCATTTTAACATAAAATTCTTTATTATCTAGAGTATTTTTTAACATGAGATATGTACTATTCCACCTATTAATAGTATCTAGAGTGGGTTTGGTAACTTTATCCATTATAAAAATTTTTATATTTATGAGATTTTTTTAATTTTAGGATGTCCCGAATTTTGATTAAATCCAATTTTAAATATATTTTTATAAAACTATTAACAGCTAAATGTATAGTGTGAGCTGAACATCTTATACAGCTTAGACCAAAGCTTTTTCTCATATCGTCTAATATATTGTCTGCATTGTAATAATAATCGTCAATACCCTCTGGTATTTCTTCATCAGAAAAAACAGAAATGTTTTCATCAATTCATATATTATCTTGACCGCTTACTCTAGTATCAAAAATTTCGTTGAATTTGTTTTCATCAACATTTGATAAATCATTTTGAACTTTTGCAATAATATTAACCATTTTAATCATATTCGCGCAGTTATATACTGTAATGCTAATTTGTTTTAAATGAAGTTGGTATTTTTTTAAAATTGTATGTGTCTCTTCTTTTAAGTAAGCACCTATATGATTTTTAAGAAGTTCTAACATTCCAAGTGTTCGCACTTCTATATGGCCATCTTTTATATACTGAACATTTATGGCTAATATTGATTTATTATATCTGGTAGCTGTATCAATTTTGAAAGAAATCAGCTTGTTTTTTAATTCATGTATAATTTGTATTTCGGATGCGGTATGTTTTATTTTGTCGACCATTGAACAAGTATTTATTTTTATTTTAAGAGAATGACATATGGTGTCTAGTAATATACGGAAGCCCTCATAATTGACCATAATGGGTAAATTATTAACTGTAGTCAGCCGTACTATAGAATCGGAAACCTAATAAATATTGATTTTTATTGTGTCACTTAAATATTTTGAAATTTTTGATTTATTTTTTGGGATTTTTCTTTTTCTGTATTTCTAGCATTGAATGACGAATCACTATTAGATTCATCTGCTTTCAATATGGCCGGGTGCTGAGACGTTATGTGCCTTTTGCTAGAAAAATATATTAGTAGAGAATTTACCCTATAAATTTCAACCCATTTCAGCGATAGACATTTTAGTATTTTTTTTAATTTATATGAAAAATCCATATAAAAATTAATATAAATTAGAAGTAGTTCTAAAGTTCATGGCAGAATTGTTTGAAATTCATAGTTTGGGTATTCTACCCATGCTAGAATACATTTCCGGTTAAAATCAAACTTTAAAATTTTTTAAATCGCTCTCGATAAAGGATTTATAATCAAGACAATATGACAAATATACTGAATTATTTCAAAAGGTAGTTGAGAATTATTGTCTAGTTTTAAATTATATCAGAACATTTTTACTTATATTTAATTTAAAATTATATAAAATGAGTAATAAGACAATTGTCATCTTTACAGGTAGTAAGCTCATTACTACAAAAAATTTGAAAAAACTTAAAAATAACAATAGTCACTTTTCTATGGTATATCTTCACTGAAATTTTAGATGTTTACAGTATATAATTTAACCTATTAGCTTTAAAAAAAAATAAGGTTATGACAATTTTCACTATTCTAAGATACATATTTAATGAAATTTTAATTTAACATGTTTAAAAAACATATTTTTACTTATTTTCTTTAAAAAAATTTAAAAATGTTGAAATAACGATTATGACAATTCTTTTCTATAATCACTGAAATTTTAATTTAACATGTTTACAAAACATATTTTTTTTATTTGCTTTAAAAAAATTTAAATATGTTGATAATTAATGATTATGACATTGTCACTTTTCTATGGTACATATTCACTAAATTTTAATTTAACATATTTAGAAAACATATTTTTACTTATTTGTTTTAGATAAATTTAAAAATGTTGATAATTAACGATTATGACAATTGTCACTTTTCTATGGTACATCTTCACTGGTTTTTAATTTAACATGTTTACAAAACATATTTTTATTTATTTGTTTTAAAAATGTTAATAATTAACGATTATGACAACTGTCACTTTTCTATGATACATTTTCACTGAAATTTTAATTTAACATATTTACAAAATATTTTTGCTTATTTCCTCTAAAAAAACTCAAAAAAGTTCAAAATAAACTATTATGACAATTGTCATATATCATTTACAATTACTGAAACCATCTTGAAACATGCTCAAGCTTATTTTAATTAAAATTATTTTTAAAATGAGATGAATATGTCACTTTTATACTTTACATTAAATATAAAATATTAATTATGACAAAACACCAAATATTAAAAAATATGTAATCGTTAAATTCTCGCATCAAAAAATAAAATAAAAGCATATATCGCAAAAATTTTATTTTAAAAAATCACAAAAGATTGTAAAAAAAATTTTAGGATCAAAAAAATGTTTTATAATAAAGATTTTCTTACTAAAGATTTTAGTATATTATAAAATTACAAAAATTTTTTCTCAAAATCATCGAGGATTTTTTTGCAAAAATTTTTTTTTATTTTGCTCAAAAATCTTATTTGAACAAGCTCATTTTAGCGAAAAAATCTTTGCATTTTTTGATCTTCAAAAGAGCTACGATCTGTGAAGATATTTAAATTTCGAGCAAATGTTAATACCTCAAACAACATTTATTAAAAAACAAAAAATTTTCACACCAAACTTATAAATTATTAAAGGTCAGAGCAATATGTATCAAATTTCTAAATAAATTTATTCGCTTAAAATAATATTGAGCATCATTGATATTGCATAAAAATATATTATAAAATAATTAAAATAATCTTTATAATATAAATAAATATCTATAAACTATTTTTAAATAAAAAGAAAGTTGTGATTTGTAATAGAAAAGATTTTATAAAATATCATTGTGTCATCTTGAAAAAACTTAAAAAATAATAATTGTAAAACCTATGAAAGTAAATATTTTATTAGAGAATATTTATTTTTTATAAAATAAATTTTTTAATATTTTTTTAAAATAAATGATTAAAAAAGAAAACTATTAAATTGAATGAATAGAGATGGTTATTCTTTAATTAGGCATTGTTAATCGCTCGTCAAAAATATTTAGAAATCGCATATTATATATATTTTCGCGATTGAAAATGACTATTAAGGATTAAGTTGACCTTATCATCAAATTTTAAAATTATTGTATATATATTCCGCTGACTTTTAAATGATTAAATTATAAGATAATGTAAAAAAAAAATTTTTCAATAAATTCACCCTTTAGAAGAGAATTTGTTAGATTGTACGGGGAAAATGGGGGAAAGTAATGCTTTGAGGACAGGTTTAAAATGAGAAAGTTAGTATTACATTTTAAGTTCGGTTATAACAACGCAATAATTTTATTTATGACTGTATTAAATTGTTTTGCTGTAATAATTTAATTCATACAATCTAAGTGACCATTTTATTGCATAAAATAAAAACGATAATATATAAAAAAGAAAGCGAGACCAACCAAAAAAACGACACTATGGCGGATAGTGTTTACAAAATGATTCGAAAATTTTAGAAGTTTTTTTATTATGATCATTGATTAACTACCTAAAAATATTCTATCTTTATAAATAATGTCTTTCTAGAGATAAAGTTTTAAGTACATTTGCTTAAAGCGCCTTCCGTTAAATTTGTAATATAATATAAATATTTCTGTTTAAAATAAATTCTCATACAGAATATAGAATGGATAAATGAATCAAACATTATTTTAAGTGTTTATCTGACTACAATATAATTCTTGCATTACAAGATATTTGTGCTATTAAAATTTCAATGATTTTCTATTTTATAAAAATTCAATTAAAATCCTTTTTTTGTAACAGCATTCTATGAATATTTGAAAATTATCTTTAAATTTGGCGAAGAATGTTGTAAATGATTATTTATATTAATTTTTTTTAACATAGTTTTTTTAAAAAATCCTAAATTGTTTGACATTTTTAAACCCAACTTTGCTATTCATTTTAATTGTAATTTTAAATCTCATCTATAGTAACTGCAATTATGATTAATTGCATAGTTTTATTATTTACCATTACATATATTAATTAGGAAATCGCTATGTGATGTCGTCCTATTTATTTGATTGATATAAAGCATAGCTTAAAATCTATGTTACTCTTGATTTAAAATATTTTCTGTTATTAATTTGTTCATTTTTTTTAAATTTATTATAGAAACAGCTGAAATATTATTACAATTAGGTAAATTTTTATATTTTTAAATTCACATTATTACTAATAAAATAAATTTTATCTTAAAAAATTAAAAAATTAGAGTACACTCCCGTTTAAATGGGATTATATTTATAAGTTCTATTTTAGTCACTGGTATTAATCAATTTTTTTAAAGGTGTTCTGTATATATTTTCAGTTAATAAGAATATCGATTTTTATTCGAAGAAGAAAATTCATTCAAAGTTAATGCAAGTTATATCCATATATGAAACCGATATTTAAAAAAATATAGAGCCATCTTTGAAGAACTTACAAAGGAAGTTAGAAATTTATTTGCCGCTGAATTATTGTAGCGAAGGCTCTATAGATTTGATTATGCAGTAGGGTTCATATTTGAAACAGGATGGCATAGCAAAACTCTGCCTATAATATAACCTGATAAAAATAAATAGATATAGTTTCTATTTTATTAAGGTTTATTAAAAATAAATAAAAATATTAATAATAATATTAAATTTGTAAATTAAAAAATATATATATAAGGAACTAATATACACTTAAAAATATATTTTTTTTAAAAAAGTACTCGAAATAATTAAATAAAAAATTTATAAGGAGAATTCCATTAAAGCTAATATAAGTTTTAGAGTTGCTATGGTGGATTTTTGTCGGAAAAAGCCCTCTTGGGGTTCTACGGTGTGTCTAGATTTGGGAGGTCTATATTTTTGAAGATTGATAGAACGAGTTCACGAATAGTGTATTGATAGGTAGGATTGGTATAAAAATATAATCATCAAAAATTTCTCAAGACTACTGAATATTAAGGATGTTATAACTAGCTTAGGAGAGAAATTTGATGCCCAAGCCACTTTTTTTGTTACTGCTTCCGGCCCAAAAATTTTATAATCTAAGATAAACTATTATGTTAATTAATTGCCTCAATTTCTTCTTTATATATTCTGAGAGAAAGTAAAATATTTAAATACCAAATAGAACCTTGTGCACAGAGGACCCTAGAATTAATAAGGAACTTTTTTAAAGAAAATAGATTTATGTCAGAAGTGGGGATTCTAAGTTTGGTGTTGCCTAATAAGTCTAATTAGGTTTCGCCTAAAATCGGATAAACCTATATAGGTTTAACCAAATATTCGGTTAGAACTAATTAATCAAAAATTCTGCATCGCCTAATCGTCCAGAAGCTTTCCGTAATATATGCCTTGCTTACAATTTATTTATTTTTATTAAAATTAATTATATATTTTTATTAAAATTAATTATATATATATTTATTTTTATTAAAATTATTTATATATTTTTTTTTTACTTTTTAACACTCATTTTATTTATTTAAAAAATATATAGAAAATAACATGTAAACTATTAATAAAATAAAATTTATATAAAAACTATATTAAATAAAACAATAATTAAACATGATCGACGGGGCTTAATGACGTATGGATATGTGTTGATATTCTCTGTCGAAGGTAGAAGCCTTCTTTTAGATCACCTGTGATTAAACGTAACCTTTGCCCTATTGTTTTGAAAATTTCAGGGCTTGGGGTCCAAATGATTTACAAATATCTGAGACTACCAGAACAAACAAAACATTATTAAGGTTGCTATATTTGTTTGTTTTTTGTGTTTTCGGCTTTCGTGATATAGTTGAGAAAAAGATGGTAAAACGATCCACGCATCCCAGGCGAGAGGTAGACCTTCCAAGGGACTAGCGTCATACCATTTGGTCTGGTTTGATTGTCGGGGCTGAGGCCTGATGCTTCTTGGGTAGAGGGAATATTTGAGGATTTCAAGATTCTGTTGATAATTGAATTGATAGCATGGTGTCTAGGTAATCTGTATTTTGAGAAACGACAGTGAAGGGGGTGTACAAGACTATCGATGTGGGTTTCACATAGGACGCAACGATTTCACATTTTAAGCGGAGGCCTGTAGCTATTCTAAGTTCTTTGTTGGTTAATAACAAGCCTAGATTAGAACTAGGTAGAGTGTCTAACCATTCATATCTTAGATGGGATATGGGTGAAGTTGGAATTATTAGATCTGGCAGAGGGATCATATTATTGTCATTATGTATAATTGGGTTAGAGTTTAGGTGGAGAAAGAGCGATGGAGATTTTCTTTGAACAGCTTTGAAGTATAGGTAATCAACGCAATGCTGTATCAATGGAAATTCCAGTCTCTATGTTTTAGTGAATCTGGATATGAGCGACTTGGGGCATTTTTGCTCAAGAGGTCTGGTGCTGCCGTACGATGTGACGATATCCAAGTCTCCCAGTGTGTGTCGAGATTTAGCAACATATAAAAAAGCTGGAATGCTTATGGATATGGGGGATTGTATACCTACACCACCATTAATTATATAAATTTATTTTAATTTAAATTATTTATTTTTATAATTATAGTTAATATCTTATTATAATCAAATTAAATATGATTATGATATAAATATGATTCTATTTTAATATTTTATTAATAAATAAATATGTTATGTTGCTATAGCTAATGTTATATGTTTGTTACATTCTATTAATGATTTTTCCCATAAAATATTTAGCAAAAATTTTCAAAGATCAAAAAAATCTCTTTAAATGAAATCCTTTGTTATTTTAATAAATAAATCTTCGAGGTGAAATCTTTTATTATATTTTTTTTTTATAAAATTATCACTTTTTAAGGTGATTTTTTCATATAAAATATTTTTAAATATATATTTATTATTTAAATTTTTTTAATGGTTATATTTAAATTGACATTTGCATATTCGTTTTTAACTTTTTTAAAGTTTTCTAACGCAATTAGGTATAAATTAGCACGACTCGTTCAACATAGATTTTTAAAAACGGCTAGCTCAATATTTTAAAGACATTATTTTAAAAATGAGCAAAAAATATAATAAAATATTTCATCTTAAAGATATTTATTAGACTTATCTTACGGAACAGCGGACGATTAGCTAATGCAGAGTTTTTGAATAAAGTTTTAGCCAATGTTTCTATATTTTTGGCTAGGCCTAATTCGGTTTATCCAAATTTAAGGCTTAGCATATTTTTTTTACCTAAAATCTCGAAGTCGTTGGAGTATAAAATTAGCATATTATACAACACTAATTTTGGGTAGTAATTTGGAAATCAATTATTAATATATTATTAACCTTTTATCTTAGCGATTCATTTCAAGAAATATATTTTGCTGTTTATTTGAATGAAACTCGACTTATAAAATAATTTTTGAGTTTAAAATTCACAATAAGATATTTAAATCATATTAATAAAATAATATTTTGACGTGTTTGAGATGAGAGAAAATTAGATAAATAATTTTTGTATAATATCCTTAAACTCTTGAAAAAACCTACATTTCAGTGAATAGTATCAAATATACAAAAGAATATTTTAATAAAGATTAAATTTTTCTATTTTATTTGAGCATTTATTTAATCAATTTGACTGATTCGTACTTTAAATAAATATAATAAAATCTCACTTTTTAATAAATATAATTATTTATAATATTTGTTGTAAAAGAAAAGCAAATAACAATTTTCTTATTTAGAAATTAAAATATTTGGTTCAATTCTATCAATATGCATGATAAATGTACAAGGCTTCAAAGATTTTTCTAAAAATTTTCCAATAGTTAATATATAAGATAACTTCTGATTCAAAACAACGACTTAAATATGGGTGTCTTGCTAAAAAGTGAGGCATGTTAAAATGATTCTTTTAATTTTACATATCTTTGGAGTTTTTAATATTTTTTATTTATATTTTAAATTTTATTTTATCATTGTAAAGACATTAATGCTTATTATTAAATTATACTTTATTAAGTTTTATTTGGCAATTTTTTTTATACTTGTATATAATATACTAATATCAATAAATTCATATTAATATAACATTATATTTTATAATGCATATAAAAAATAGGAGTATAAGTGATCATAATATATTTTTTAAAGCATTATTTTTTGATATGTATTTGTTTTTTGTTATTAAAGAGTCCGATCAAATGTCAACAGGTAAATTTTTTAATCCATCTATAATTTTATTATTATAGATATAAATATTAAAAATATTTTTACAATATTTTATTACATTTGTGATTACCACCTCCTCTTCTTCAATAAAACCTTGTCACCATGAAGCAACATCCTACCCTATCACTTAAGACATTAATAGACGCTTTAGACTTAATTTTCTAAATATTCTGGTATTATTTAATATTACTAAATGATCCTGTTTAACCCTACTAACTCCTCAAAATGTATACTACAAGTAATTAAATGGTTGTGAGATGAGGTTGGGTTAATATTGATAATGTATTAAAATATATTAATTTAATATTAACTATTTCCAAATTAATTTCTGACCCATAAGTTGGTTTTACTGAATGAGAAGGATAATTTAAATATATCTGCTAATATAAGATCATCCCAACCCCAACTATATAAATCATGTAAATATGTTAAATCCCTTTACTTTGTAAAAATATTGAAAATTTCATAATACCTAAAACCTGGTCTATTATTTGATATCCATTCCATATGATAACAGGATCTTGTTTTTTTTACTATTTTTGTAGTATTCGCATTAATATTTATTACTTATTCTAATCATCGAGAAGACCCTAATTATTAAGTCGTAAAATGTCAATGCTTATCTGGCGGCACCTAGTGATTTTGTTTCACCCTTGGTAATTTCAGTGCACTAGTCATACAAATTCCTTAAAAGTTTTGTTTATATTTTTTTTAGCTCTAGAGGATTAATTATTTGTCTTCCTTTAAGAAAAGTCATTTTTAAAATTTAATTCATTTATATGTGTTGTATACTTTTTTATTTTTGATTTATTATACTATTTTATAACAATATTTTTTTTATTTATAAACTCTGTGTGTCCGGTGCATTTTTTTATTTATATCAAAATTACTAACAATATTGCGATCATTATCACAATATATGGTGTCTTTGTTAATTATTCACGATATTCCATTAGGAAATGTTTAGTATTTTCCCTCTCATTCAGCTAAACATAAACCTATTTTTGTAGCCTGGGTTACATTATTTAATTTAACCGGATGTCACCTAATTTATAAATTAACAAGTAGTTAGATCTGTAAATATCTCAAAACTCCTACCAATTATATATTCTCTTTATTTTTTTACTGCTAAAACGATTGTGAACCTTCTTTCTTAAACTCAAAAGGACACCACTTTCTTTGCAGGGGTAGGGGAGTATTTACACACTCAAAGTGCAATGTTACTATTACCAAGGTCTTAAAACCTCTGATATATTATTATTTCTCAAGCCAATTTGACCATAAAATTCCGTCGCAAATCCTTATATAAATCTGTTATTATTTTTTGGGAGATATACATATATTTCTAACATAGAAATTTCATATTTTAATCCTCTTGCATCATTCAATATAAAAAATGATGCTCTCATGGATGTTGAATTGAATAAACTCACTTTTTGCCAATACTACCTATTAACAATATAATCCTGCCACTAGTTGCTACATTAACTTTTGGTTACACGCCCTAGCCTTTTTAAAAGAGTTAAGATATGGGATCTCATCTTAGACTGAGGATTCCATCGAGGGTTAATACCTCTTCTTAAGATAGATCTCTTAAACTTACTCAAAAATTATTATCTCAGCTTTATATTTTCATAAAAATGAGGCCACATAAACATGAATATTGGAGTATATGTATTCGACAAATCCTAGGTAATGGAGATATTTAAGAAGACTCCTTATTTCCAAAATGAATGAAAGTAAAACAACAATAATTATGATAATAATTAGTATTGTAAAATTTCTATAAATATTGAACGCTATCGTACACTGACAAAAATTCAACCCATTTGGGTTCAACAAAACGACGTCTCATTTAATAATAAAATAAATATAAATAAATATATTTTTTATTTTTAAAAGTTCTAAAAAATGAATGAACCTGAACGCGTTCTCGTCAAAAAAGTAACGCGTTTACTTTCAAAGTTTGTCAAAAATAAGAAATGGCCCGAACCAGGACACAGCCATAAAGTGAAAAAAATTATGAATTCCTGAATCCTACCTATATTGAATATTTCAAATGCCAAGATATTATTGTACATCATCTAACAAGAAATTCCAAATATACTTATAAACACGTAATTTGATATAATAGTAGATGACGAATTTTACAGGACAATCTATCAGAAGTGTCCTGGATAAAAAGACCTTGAAAATACCCCGTATAAGAAACACTGAACATAGATAACTTTGGACTAAATTAATTACCTCTGGACAAAAAACAGGGCAAAAATACCGATTTTAAAATTTAAAAAGGGAAAAGTATTAAAAAATTATTAATTTATTCCTCAGATATTTTTATTCCTCATAAAAAAAATATCTAACTGATGATAATGCATAGCTACTGCACATTTTAACACAAATTTTTTTGAAAAACATTTTGGAATGTATTACTAAACGATTCATTGCAAGGCTTGGGTGAACTAGATATAATTTTAGCACAAAAATGCATTATGAGAAATACTTAAATTTATTAAACTTTAAACTACTGCATATTGTTAAATCTAAAAGGACTTAGGGCTACTAAGCAGCTTGAAGGTGCCAATAAATATATTTTAATTTTTACCAAACTAAGGGGTTCAAGCTAAGGCCTAACAGAGTTTGTAGAGCATATTCCGTAAAATCTAACAAATACTTATAGCTGTTTAGAATAAATTTAATAAATTTTTTTAATTCTTGTATACGCATTTTAAAAATGATTATTAAAATTATGTTTGCCCTGAGTTTTTTGGTACGAGGGTTTTTTTTGCGCGTTTCTTTTACCCGCTTTTTTTGTCCGGGGTATTTTTACAGGACATTCGTGTACGAGATTTCTTTCATAGTTATAAAAATTTTGAAACAACTTTTGTTTAAGGCACCTGGTATATAAAAACATTTTATTCTATTGTACTAACACAAAATATATAAAATATATTTCTAAATTAAATTTTTGATAAAAATTAATTTCTTGACTTTAATATAAATAAAAATAAGTTAAAATACACAAGATAATTATAAAAAGTTAGGCTGGATCTTTATCTTATTGAACTATGTCAACTTGATAAATGGGTTAAAACAGCAAAGGATTTAAAAAATTTCTTTAAAGAAAATAGGACTTGACGAAAGAAAATTATGGGGCTGGTACCAATAAAATATTACTTTATTATGGTTTACAAAATATTTAAAAAATAGATATATATTAATTGATGAATTTCTTATTAAAAAATAGAAAATTTGTAATAAGTAAACAAAGGAATTTTAAAACATTATTTTAATTCTAAAAAACCATTTGTCAAATATAAATAAATGCAATGTATTGGCAATAATACATTCGCTATAATGCAATCATGGTATTAATTTGCTGTAATGCATTTACAATTTTTTCGGTAATGGATTTGCGATAATACATTCTGATATTTCATTCGCTATTGATAATTAGCTATAATACACTCGCTATAATGTATTTGAGATAATTCATAGTAATATTAATATTTTTGTGGCAATGCATTCTATGTAATAAATTCGTGACTGTTTTCGCACTAATGCATTCAACATTTTCACAGAAAATGTTTAGTGGTATTGAGATGTTGCGAAGAGGAATCTATATATCTAAAAGAAATCTAAAAGGAAAATGTTACAGTTAAAAAAAATTCATAAGGGCATAAATCGTAGATGGATATGCAGCCAGATTTATATGTTTCTAGAGATGTAAATTTTCTAATTTAATTGCATAATTATTATAGTGATTCCTATATTAGTTCAATAATAATTTTTATTCTAAACATTATTTGTCTGATAATTATTTATTTTTTATATAAACAGATCGTAGAGGTATATGTGTAAATTTGTTAATCCATTTATATATTCTTTTATCATGAGTCAAAATTTTTTACATGATTTTATCACAGATATGCTTATCCCCCCCCCACCTCCTTCCCAATTAAACGCTATATCACTGAGTGCATATAATTCATCATTTAAACTTTTAACAAGCTCTTTAAACTTTTATCAAACTCTTTAAATTTAATTTTATAAAATATATGTCGTAATTTTTAAATGTATCAAGACTATCCAGAATCATCAAGGATTTTAAAGAGATGCCTAAGAAATTAGAGATTAGAGCTCTAATTTAGTAATCTTCACTTATCATAACACATGAATATAATTGATCATTATAATCAGAATTATTTTTATCGGACATATTCCTTTAACTGTCCTTGCTTTGCTGTCACATTATCAATATATTTATTAAAATATATTTCCTTTGACTAAATAAAACTTGAATATAGATTTAAATTTAGAAGCATGGTTTCTAAGTTTTAATTTATTGATCATTTAAATATTATATATATACATATTTTAGAATCTCTGCCGTTTGTTATGCCCCTTTTTTAATAGTCATTTATTTTAAATTATTCTAATCTACAAACAACTTAATCATACACAAAACTTTCAAAATTAATGCTCGAACGTTTTTCTTAAAGAAATGTAATTTATTTCTATTTATTTATGTAATAAAACACAAGCTGACAAGAATATATATTTTGTTAATATTACTAGACATAAGAATGGTTATAATTTAATAAAAGGGAATTGAAAAATAATTCAATTTTTCCTTTTCGAAATTTACTTTGCGAATATAAAGGTCAAATAACAATTGAGAACAATCCTCTTTAGAAGAATATTTTAATTAATAATATTGATATTAATATTAATGCACTGTCCAGATCTATTCAAACAGAACTCAAATTTGTTTGACTCGGATAAACATTTTCCCGGAGTCAAGTTAGTATTCGTTTACAAATTAATTCTGACCGGACCTCCGATATCGACAATTTTTATTTTGTTTTCTAAATTTTTCTTATAAATATTCTTTTCAAGAATAAAATTCAATTTATATATTTCCTTAGTGCTAATTTAATAACGTGTACAATTGTGGATCGAATGGAGTCCTTAAAAATACCCAAATTAAATTAGTCGGGCAGATATTTAGGCAATATTTTATCGTGGACAGAACATGAACAATAGATCCAATGCAAAACTTTTACTTATATATTTTTTTACTAATGGCTAGTTGAAATATTTAAATTAAGTTAAGTAATTCTAATTCATAAATTTTTTTAATATATTTTAATTATATAAACAGAGTCTCTGATAAAACAATGGAGTAAATTTAATATATATTCAAAGCATAGTTTAATTAAGTTTTTATTTATTTAAAAAACGTGAATTATAAATATTTTATACAAATGATTGCTCATATAACTTCAAATTAAGATTTCTTCATATTTAAAAATTCATGACCCAAACACAACTAACTTTTCAAATACAAACTCTTTTCGATAGTATCAATTTTTATTTTTCCAACTTAAAATCAAAATTCAAATGATCATTTTCATAAAAAAAAATTAACTAAAAAGCAAATATATAATGACGTTTCTTAAAAAAATATTATTCGCAGTATTTCATTGTAAATTTGAACAATTGCGACAAAAAACATGAGTAAAAATTATATAAATAAGGTATTTTAATGTTCCTTCTTTTATCACCAAAGAAAATAATAAGGGTTAACGGTTTTTGATTTACATATTTTTATAACATTATTATATGAATTAAATTAATATTTCTTACTTTTGGGCAAGCCAGGAAGAGTTTCAATATAAACAAAGCAATAACACGTTTTAAATTTGACTTTTTTTAATTGGACATTTATATTTATTGTTAATTTTACTGACATCTAAAGAGTAATCCTTTTTTATTTTTTAATATACAGAAGAAAAGGCTGAAGAAATAAGTAAATTTATATTTTTTAACATAAATACACCTGTTTGGATATTTATTTTTAAGAGATATTTATTTTTTTTTAATGAAAACTGCGGTAAGTTTGTTTTACTTTGAAATCCTTAGATTTCACGTCATTTACTGAGTGCATTTTTTAAATATGAAAAATCTTATTTTATTGGAAAAGAATGGATTTCTTAATTTCATACAATTTGGCCATACATTTTCCTGTATTTTTTATATTTATATGAATGCATATTACAAAAAATTAATATAAATTAGGATTCTATAAAAAATTAATGGTATATTTTTTTGTGGGGCAGCATGTCTTTTTTTAAACATATAACGGATTCGGGCTTTTAAAGTTCAAAAAAATGGGGAATTTGGGGAAAAATGCACTCCCTTTAATTTTAGATAATCTTAGAAATTAAGCTAGATGCATCATTTAGATTTCTTAATATAGAATAATGTTAGAACTTTAAAGCGGAATATTGCTATATATTGATTGTTAAATTATTTTAAACTTCAAAAACCCGGAAATAGAAAACTGTAAATTATCTCATAATCAACTCATATTTTTCTCATATTTTTTTAATAACAGTATTCCTCAGAGGTGTTATTTGCATTGTCCTGCCCGAATTTGTAAAGGGAAATTCTGGCCCCGTTATTTAAAAAAAAAATAGAAATAGTTTGAATTATTAATCCTATTCCACATTGTGCAGTTCATTTTTTAGATTTTCTAACGATTGATAAATGGTTTTGAAATGAAATTAGGAAATATGAGAGGTAAATGAATGTTATATTTTATTCTATGATGTAACAATATTTAAATATATTTTATTTTATTCTGATATATAAAAAAATATCGTTAATTTATCTAATATATTGAATTCGTCCCTAAAATTCTTATACATATATTGCGTTGGCTTAAGAAATTTATTTTCTTGAATGATTAATCAAATTAAATGATCAATATCTGCTTTAGAAAATCAGCTTCATTTGCAATATCTGCAAATAATATTCGGTATTTAGATACCCAATGTGTGCTATAAGTTTATGTTTTAAATCCAACTTAATATAAAGAAATTTTAAAGATAATTTTTAGTATATAATATAAGAATTTTAAAAAATAAATTTTAGTATAATATAATGAATTAAAATCTAATTATTTCCAAGAATAATATAATTCAAACAAGTATTTAATGAAAAGCAAAGTAAACTATATGAATTTGTAACTGCCGTTTCTAGGTCAATTCAATTTTGCTTTGGAAAAAATTATTTCTATCTTTAAAACAATGTTGTTATCAACAGGAAAAACAAAAAAAAACCAAACTATCTGAGCTCAAAATCGGATTGCTTCCTTAAAGTTGTCTAGCCAATCTGGGCAGGAATAGTTTTGATTAATAATAGCCTGTTAAAAAAATAAATATGCAGGAAATGACAATAATTTATATTTTTATACAGAGAATTCACAATCTCGGCAGGAATGGTTTATCTCCCTGAAAAACTTCTCGATTATAAATGTTCAAAATCTTATTTTGAATTGTTTTAATCTTCAAAAAAATAAAACGAAAAAAATAATCAATAATCAAGAAAACTTAAAAAAATCAATATTGACCAATAAAATTATTAGATTATGTTTAGTCTGAAGGATAAGAAACATAACCCTGAAAAAAAACTATATTTATAAAATTTGTTGATAATAGATCTTACTATTCAACAGTTAAACCGCTTTTCATATTATAAAATATTTAATTTATATTTTTATACAACTATTTTGAAAAAACAGAAAATTCTGTTTAATTTTTTATTACAATTTATGAGTAAAATTTTTAGTCCTTTTCAAATTTTGAGATTTAATTTACTGATAATATAGGCAAATTTATAAAAACTAACATTTAAAAAGATTTTGCTTTATGTTAATGAATATTTTTTATTTTTTATCTAAAATTTTCTTAACTATTATTATTTTTTGTTATATAATTAGCTAAATTGATTAACGATGCAGGTAAATTTATATTTTTTTATTTAATATTTAAAATATTAAAGTACTAATTAATAATCTAATTGATGCTAATTTGCTTAAATCAAAGGAATTGCACACAGGTCAATTAACTTTATTTTTTAAATAAAAAACAGACAATGAAGCAAAATGTAAATTTTTATTATTGTTAATACATATTTATATCATATAATAGGAATCAAACCTACAAGATTTTACCTTTTTTAATTTCAAAATTTTAATTATTTGGTGGAATAACTTGTTTAAATAGGAGTTCAAGCGAATGATTAAATTTTCCCTTCTGATAAAAACAAGCAATTATAATATGAATAATAAATATAAAAATAAAAATAACTTCTATTAACCTCTCTTAATCAGGGTCTTGAATCAAGCTTAGAGAGCGAACCAGGTTTTTAACGTCTTAAGTTTACATGATTTCTACAAATAAATATATTCATTTTTAATGAGATTTCAGGATTTATAGTATTTTTAAAATATCATATTAATATTATATAAGACTAGGCCTATTTAAAAAAAAGAATCCAATAATACCGATTATGAATATTAATCATATTGTTCAAATACTAATAAATAAAATAAATTATTTGAACTATTAGAATATTTCGAATATTCAACGAATTATTTGAATATATTTGGCACACCTTCTAGAATGCTTATAAGATTAAATAGAATTTTTTTAAATGGGTCCCAACTGAACTGATAACTTTTAGTTTTGGCAATAAATCTGTCAATTAATAAAATATAATAGATCGAGAGAGGAATTAATTATCAATGTTTCTCATAAATAACATCCAATTCTATCAAAAGGGTCATAAGTTATGCACATTCAGAGTTGAACATCCAAAATTAGAACTTTTCAACATGTAAATAGTAATATTTTTATAAAACTTTACAAAGATAAAAAAGTAAAAATATCAACATTTATTGCTCATCAACTTTCAAAATTCCCATGAGACCAACGTCGTAAGGAGGCCAAAGAGTAGATGATATAAAATTTCGATCAGCGAGATGGTCTATCCTGTTGGAATATAAAAAAATTACTGCCTCACAATTCTTCCCTAGCAGTGCTCACCGATTAAAAAGTCACAACAGTATGGACTATTCTTTTTGACCCCCGGATCGATAAAGATAAGAAATCTGTGCAGCCAAAACTTGATACCCTGACTAAAACCATAACAGATTTAGGGAAGTTTAAAAGATACAAAACAATCGATTGGCTGCATTAGAACTGCATCGCACACTTTAACATTTTGCAGATTTACTGGTGGAATTTAAACAGTTTTAAATTCGTTAACCACATGAAATTAACCAACCACTAAGGATATTTTTTTAGAGGTTGTTTGGTTCTACCAGAAGGAAATTCTTATATGCATCAATTGGGTTCTGGGCTTATTTATTTATAAACATCTTTGAAGTCCTTTGTGAATAATCGGATGCACTTAAGTTCGCGAAGGGATAAATTGTTCTGTAAGGGTTTCTTGGCTCAATAAGAGTGTTTCAAAAAATAAAACCTTTCTATTTCATAGTACGAGATCTGCGGGTTTTCTGCTAATCCGGTAGCATCATTTCTGCAATGAACCAAGGATGAATAGGCTAGTCTGTTAGAAAATTTCTACAAAGTCTTTTGGATCCTTAATTTTATTCTTGTCTTAAAATTTTAGTCAAACTCAAGTCTTCTTTACTTAAAACCATATTTTCTTTTTATTGTCTGCTTAAAAGGAAAACATTAATAGGACATCATATTTTTTTAGGCAAAGTATGAAGCTAATAGAAAAAATATTTCTATCTTTTCATGTTGGAATCGAATTTTGTTGTTGCAACTTTGAATGTGCTTAATTTGTTCGCTCGGCCCGAATTCATTTAAATAACAAAAAATTTGATTTTTTTTATTATTGCCTTGTTTCTTACAAGAATTTTAAAATATATCAATTTATTTGATAAAAATTATTGATTCATTTATAAAAATTTTAAACCGACCCAGCCCTCCATAATTTTTTAAAAATATTAGGCTCGAGCCCAGCTAAGATTATTTTTAAACCCGGCTCGTAATTTGCAGATCTCATATACAAGCCTTACATAAGAACTATTTCTAATATATTTGTTATATTTATGATTTTAATAAAATTTTAAGAGTTTTTTTTGTAAAATATTTAGATAAATATAAAATTTGACTCTCAAAAAATCCCTAACCGTAAAAATATAAAGTAATAGGTAAAATAAAATAAACAATTTTTTTAGATCAAGGGTAAATAATTAATAATTGCAAGAAATACATGTCAAGGTTATTCTTATCAGACAACATTTTAAAACTTTATTTTATGCTTTAGACTAAAATTGAGTTATTAGAAACCAGTTGATTCGTATTTTTTAAATTATGATGCCTTAAAATAATTTTATTTTCTTCACGATTTTAAATAGATACTCAAATAATTTGGATAATATTTATATATACTATTTTGAAGAATTATTGTTATGAACATCTAAGGTGTATCCTAGAAAATCATACAGTAAGGAAAATATAGAATATATGATAATTGGTGGAGATGTCATTGATATATATTAATGGCAACAGACAAACGAGGGCTGCTAATATCTGGGTTTCACTCTATAAAGCATGATCTAAAATAAAAAAGTGAAGGGTGGGTTAAGATGGAGAAATTTACAGAGAAATACTTTAACAAAAGAATTCCACGCAAATTAGGCTATGACACAGTTCTATATTAAATGTAACTATCCAATATAGAGAAAAATGTCCAAGCAAAAAATAAGACGAGAAAAGCTTAAATAATGTACATGAGAATTGAAAATAATAGCTGGCATAAATTAAAAGGAATAATATTAGAGATACTATATATACTAAAATGTTTAAAGGTAAAATTCATAAAAACAAAAATTATCATAAGATTGATAATGTGGGTATGCGAAGATCTGATAACTATATCGAATACAAGGTCAAGAGTTGACTGGATATAAATTGTATATTTACATAAAATGATAATAAATACTAAAGGAACTAACCACATAAAAAGTTGAAAGCTAAAATCGAAAAATATTAATTAAATGAATATCGCAGATAGTCTAAGAATATTTTAGGGGGGGGGGGGGATCGGTTTTTACAATCATTGTTAATATCTGCTCTTAAGTAGCTATCAAAATAATCATTTTTTCATAACTTATAAATAACATTATTTATATATTTTAAGAATTTATTTATATTATTCAATCAAAATATATTCTATTTTTTTTATTCAAAACATTGTAGCAATTTGTTTCAAGAAGGAGATTAAATAAGCCTCCTGTTTTATGTAACAATAAATAATATATAAAATTTAATTTGGATACATTCTAGTTTAAAATTTTGTCATATATTATCTAAGGAATATTAATTTTGAATGATAAATAAATTTTTTTATAACAAAATTCTAAGAATATATGAATAAATTTAAAGTTCGATTTAGCTTTTAAAATTGGATTTTTTTTCATTTTTATAGTGTCTAAATTATATAATACCTTTCTATTATGATCAATATAACATAGGTTGAAATTATTTGATTTGATTAATGAATCTTATTATATCGACGCTTTAATTAATTTTCTTAACTTTTATTTAAACAGGTTATACATAAAAAATCAAGTAGATATTTTTTAAATTAATTTTTTAATTTTTTTTAATGGATAATTTTTTGTGGTAAAAGGTTATGTTATGACATATTGCGCCTAGTATAGTCTAATACATTTTACGGAGTCATATCCAAAAACTCCAAGAGTCTCATTGACTTGTTGGATAAATAGAGCATAATTAATATGGATGGATGCAGTCACATCTGTATATTTTTTAAGATGTTATTTGATAGAGATACCAGACCAGTTCTTGAAATTATAGAAGATAGTAATTGTATCTAAAAATATAAATTTATTTTGCTTGTTATAAATTATTTGTAAATAAATTTGGTTTAAACCTTGTATTGTTTTTATTATTATTATTTACTTTTTACCGTTCAGATTAGCAATTAATTGTTGATTGTTTTTTTTAAAAATATATATATTGAGTAGTGAATGTCGAAAAGCTAGTTGTTGTTTAAGACTTATATTATTTGTGATTTTACAGATTTTACATTTTACAGTAGTGTTACTACAGTTTGTGAAAAAAATAATGTATCATTAACCAATGTTCTCCTGTGTAGAAATGATAAATGGCCAAAATATAAAATTAATATATTAAGGCGTTCCGAGGTTTCAGTGGTAGTGATTGAAGAAATTTTTCGTATAAATTATAGTTTTATTTTATATTTGATATGTTAATTTAATTTTATTTTATTTGATAGTTGTATATACATGATAAAAATACTCCTATTTGGAAAAAAATGTCTCTACAAGTATAATTCTAAACTAGAGTCCGTTCTTTAGTCTCGTGAGTTTTATTTTACCTGTGGATTTGTTGTTTTAGGTATTCCTACAGGTTCAAATGTTAAAGAGCGGTTGAAAGGATATGAGAACATTTATTTTACAATAGTGCGAATGCCTACCTTCTTAGCATCTGCAATAAATATATGGTACCCTTTACTACGGGCATAGGCTACAGATGTGTATGATAATCATATTTGTTTTCGCATGGAGCCATTTGGGATCTCTATTAGGAAATAGTCATGTGATTGATAAGGATAAGCATTTAGCCATTCATAATCATTATAATTTTGAATACATTGATGCTTGGTTAGTTCTTCGAATTGCCGGTTGGTTAAATTTTGGGAGGTTAATGTCAGGTGTTTATGTTATTTAAATGATTAATCTAAGCAAATTGATGAGAAACCTAGAAGAGCATAGCAGCATTATATTTGCTCAAGTTAAGTAGTTTGGTGATGGCTGGCGTAAGATTTAGAATATATTTTTATTTTATTATTTATTTAATAAATTTTAATTATAATCTATTTTTTATAATAAACAAATTAGAAATGGGCCATTAAACTTTTGGGAAATTTAAAATTAAATTGTTGGAATGATTAATAAATAATTTTGGTATAACAATTATTTTTTACATGGTATAAAGGTGCTTGGTTATATTGGGGTTTCTTTTATTTTTTAAATTGTGATTAACTAATATTGTCAACTATTTTATTTAAATCTTTTTAAAATTGTGATTAACTAATATTGTCAACTATTTTTAAAATAATTATTCGAAATCATAATAAAATTTTGGGTTCAGCATCAAATCAAATGTATGATTTTTTTTTTAAAGTTATAATTCAATGAGATAATACTAAAATATAATTAATTTACGATATATAAAAAAAAATTATAAAGTGCCAGATTTAATCAAGTCTAATTTTTTATGTAAATAAAAAAATTTCTCTAAATTTATATGTTCCATTTGTTATCTAAGCTTGTATTTTAATTTTAAGGCAGAAATAATCTTATTCTAAATCATATTCAAAATTATTTCAAAATTATAGTTTATTTAAAAAATTAATAAACTAACTATAATGATATGCGGGATTAATGTGAATTTCCTTTAGAAATGTATTAATATTTTTTTCTACTTTCAGAAAATTAAGCTGAGATTCCCCTAATGAAAATAAATATAAAATAATTTATAAAACGGATTCACTAATGTGTGTTTGTAAATTAAGATTAATTCACCCCCGAGAGTGTATAAGATTTTAACAATACACTTGTGACTTAGAGGGTCCTAAACAAAAAGATTAAAAATTGAAGGATATCCAATTATACATATTTACGAAAAATTTTACTGTTTTATTTTGTTAGGATATATTAATTCTAATCAATTTTATTATACTTGATTTATATAAACTAATCATATTTTATAAGTTTTAATTATTTTATTAAACTAACCTACCAATATAATAATTGTTAGTCAAAAAACTTATTTTAAAGTTTAAATTAGTGAAATCCAATATGATATAAATATGATTAAATTTATTCTCCCATAATATTTAGTTTTTTAAATATCAGAATTAAGACAATTATTGGTTTAAATTCGTAAAAGATTTGGTACAGGAATTAGTTTTTATATATACATATATTTAAATATCAAATTAAGACAATTATTGGTTTAAATTCGTAAAAGATTTGGTACAGGAATTAGTTTTTATATATACATATATTTGAAAATCTCATTAGTTAAAAAAATAAATAATAATAAGTGATTTTAGAAAATGTATCAATAATAAATGCTAACCTTTCGTGTTAAGTGTTTCAATTACTTTATATATTTAATATGTAAATAAATAAAATTATGCCGTCGCGATTTTTTGTTATCTTACTCTTTTTTTCATACATATTTCATAATTTTAGCCAGGGATCCAAACTGAAAAAAATATCAGTTTGGTTTAGATTCAGTTGTGGATAAAAATAACGGTTTAAGGTTCAAGTTCGGTTAGTAAAAATAAAAATATCGGTTCGGTTCGAACCTCTAAGAACCTGTTTGAACACCTTTGTATTCAAATATAAATTCGAATTTATATAGGGAAGAATATTTTTTTATTTCATGATTAAAATAAAAAACACATTCGCAAAACCTTCATTTTTATTAATTGCACATTATAAAATAATATTTTATTTAAAAAATAAAAATATAACAAATAAATATCAATGATTAATTTTAATATGAACAATTACTTAAAATTTTATTATTAATTCACACAATTTAATATATTTTTAAAATTTGTCTCACTCAAATTACATTTTAAGTAGCTAAATTGTTGAAAAACATCTTTCCACACTAACTTGGGTAGCCGGCACTGCCAGTATGTTATCAGATTTGATGTGTCACTTTTAATAATATATGTAAATAATTTATATATTGGATTTAATTTTTCTCTAGGCATTATAATTTATAAGCTATTTAAAACAAATTGTAAAATGGCAATATAATAAAGTTTATAAAAATTATAACTGACACTTACCAATTAAATGTGATTGATAATAATAATCTTTAAAACAATTCGAATATAATTAAAAATTTTGCTATATATTAGTAAAAACTTACACATTATTTTATAAGCATAAAATTATGACTCGTAAAGGTTCACATTTTAACAGTTCTGTCCAGGTTCAGCTAGAATTTTTTAGCGGTTTAGGTTCGATAAAAATACCGGTTATTAGCGGTTTAATGGTTTGGTTCAGGCTCTCTTTGGATCCCTGATTTTAGCATTTCTTAGTTCCATATAAAATTCTTTTTATAATACTGAATAAAATCTAAATTATCCTCGTATTATGACTTTAACCTGAAATTATTTAATCAAAATAGTAATTGAATTAAAACACTTAATCGAATTTAATTCTCTTCTATATAATACAAACCTTAATATTTTTAGGCCAAATTGATTTTTGATAATTTAAAATTTGATATATAAGATACAGCTTAAGATTTATTGTAATTTATTTAGCTTTTCTATTTATTTTTTCAAGCATTATGCCATTTTTTTTTACTTTGTCATAAAAAATTTTATTCGAACTATTTATCAAATCACTGATGCAGTATGAAATATACTAATTATATAAATATCTGAGATAATGTTTCCAATGTTTGGCTAACTCTATGCTTAGGCAGGTACTTTTTAATGGCTAGCAAAATTGATTAAGGAATTAATAAGGCACTAAATTAATGCAATATCTTTCATTCTGTCATGATGCTAATTTTGACATTTATTTTTTTTTACCGATAATTTTCCTTTTTATACTAATTACTTAAGAAAATAAAGCAATAAAATATAATAGATATAGTGTTTCTTAAAGCTTGTCTCACTTAACGCTTAGAGAGTGGCGTCATAGTATTCATTTTGTTTATAACTCAGTTTCTTTTCAGGGTTCTCATATTTGAGTGAGGAATAGATAGTCAGGCATTGTAATACCGCACTCCAGATATATAATATTTTATATTTCCCATTTTAACTCTAGGTTCATTTTAATAATTTTCTTTTTTCTTTATACTGTCTACAAATTATTATACAATTATGATCTAAAATCATTGATAAAATTTACTGAATAAATTCTCTCAGTCACATTTTATTAAGGTTGGCCACCCTTTATATTACTATGGTGGTTAAAGGAAGACACTAATAAAGTACAAAACATTGCCATATTTTTGAATCAGGGATTGTTTAGCCGACTCTAATAGATATTATATTAACCCGAAAAAACAATAATATATAAGAATTTTTAAGGAAGTCGGCCGAAGGTCGGTAAATATGGGATTTAAAAAACTTTCTAACCCTTATCCCCTCCTCTTGGAAATCCCTGCTACGCCAAGTAATACTATAATAAATACAAAGAAGTATATTATAATTACAAGTATTCGCGTTACACTACAAAACACTGGCTAGAGGTTTTTGAGAGATTGAAGAGAAATTTGATAAAGAGTATATAAAGGTAAATTTTTAAAATTAGAGGCAATCCTTTGACCCAAGGAGTGGAGAATTTATTGTCTAAATTGAATGCTACATGTTCAAGTGCTGAAGGAATAAAAGCTGGAAAAAGGGCTCATGTGTATATTTATCACACGATGGCAAATGCCCGCCTCTTTTAAAGTAATAGAAGATATTTTAGGAGGAAATAAACCCCCAAGGTACAAGAAAATTTGGGAATCGATTGCCAATAACTACTGATATTGAAAGTAGAGATCTGCAAAAGTAGGCCCGAGCCCGGCCCTGCCCGGTTCGGCCCGAATATTTTATAAAGAATTCGGATTCGGCCGGATTATTTTATAAAGAATTCGGGTTCGGCCGGATTATTTTTTAAAAAAATCGGGCTGAACCGGACTTATTATTTGATAAATTCGGGCCGAGTCGGGTCGGGCATATAACATATATCATTTATTTTGAGTAATTATAAAAATTAATTTCTATATTTAAATAATTTGAGCCGGGCCGGGCTTGCAAAACTTTTTAAAAAATATTTCGGGTTCGGGTCAGGTTGGCAAATTTTTTTAAAAATTATTTCGGGCCGGGCTTGAAAAATTAGGGCATATGAAGATCACTAATATGAAGTATTTCTTGCACACCCATGATAAGGGCTAAAAATCTATATTCAATAGGCTTTTTAAGTTGATCTTGATTATAGATTCTAATTTAGATAGACTGAGATAGCTAATCATTACGGATAATTTTAGTGATATATAGAAAGTTTATTGAAAAAAAATGGTAAAGAAAGAGCTATAGAAGAAAGGACTTTATATTTTCTAATGTCTCTAAATTTATTAATTCAATCAATGGATGATACAAAGAGTGTAAGGTCTTATTATTTATGGAAGATGGACTGTAAGATAGTGGTATAGTCAGAAGGGGAGTACAATTTACATTTGCTTAAGTTTAGTGATAGGGTGGTAGTTGGCTTGAAATTTATTTTATACAAGATACTCAATCTATAATTATATAATAAGCAGAAATGTTTGAAAAAACTTGTTTGAAAAATATACGAATAAATTAATTACATTTATAAAGTATTTTATAACATTGTAATTTGTTAATATGGTCATTTTTCCCATCTTTAGAAATTATGATTTACTAATATTTTCATTATTTTAAATAATTGTGATTAACTAATATTGTCAATTTTAAATTATAATTTACATTTGTCAATTTTTTTTCTTAGTCAGAAGGGGAGCACAATTTACATTTGCTTAAGTTTAGTGATAGGGTGATAGTTGGTATGAAATTTATTTTATTTTATAAATGATACTCTTAATCTATAATTACATCACACAAGCAGAAATTTAAAAAACTTGTTTGAAAAATATACAAATAAATTAATTATATTTGGTATAAAGTATTTTGTAACATTGTAATTTGTTAATATGGTCATTTTTTCCATCTTTTAAAAATTGTGATTACCTAATATTGTCAATTATTTAAATAATTGTAATTAAATAATATTGTCAATTTTAAATTATAATATACATTGTCATTTTTTTTTCTAATCTTTATAAAATTTTGGGTTCATCATCAAATCAGATGCCTACATAGTGAATTTTTTAAAAGTTATAGTTTAATAAGTGTTTTTTGGCCTTATTATATAAGATATGTCTAATATAGGGTATCAATTGATAGCTAATCAAAAGATATATTCAACTGAAAGTCAATCTTCTCCCCATAATGGGCGGGTCTAGGTCATGGGGGGTCAGAAATATTTTTATCAACACAAAATATCGATATGGGTATCAAATAAAAGCTAATTTAATATGGAATGACTGAAAGTCTTCTACTTGGTCTGGATGGGTATGACTTGGTTTGAAGGGAGGTGTATAGGGGGGGGGGGGTGTAAAAAATATTTTTTTTTGATATGGGTATCAAATAATAGCTAATTTTAATATCTCTAGACTGAAAGTCTTCTCTTGGTCTGGATGGGTATGACTTGGTCTGGGGAGTGTAGAATCACTCATAGAAGGCGGGTCTTTGGGGGGTCAGGAATATTTTTATCACCACAAAATATCAACATTGGTATCAAATAAAAGCTAATTTAAATAGATTGAAATTGTTCAATTTTTGTCTTGATGGGTATGTGTCAGGCCCTCAACATACAAGGTTTCCCATCCAAAAAGGAAAGTCTCAATCAAAAAAGGAAAAGTTTCAAACATAAAAGGAAAAGGTCTGATCGAAAAAGATTAATCATAAAAGGAGAAGTGTCCATCAAAAAAGGAAAATTACCATTCAAAAAAAAATAATTGTAATTTTTTTAAATTTTTATTTTTTGTCATTTCTTTTTATTTTATTTCTAACTTTTTGCGATTTCTTTACTTTATTTGTATCTTTTCTCAATTTTTTTTCTTACTATATCTTTTCTCAATTTTTTTTTCTTCTTATTGATAATTCTTTTAAGTATATTTAATTTTCACTAAATTTTTGGCAGACAACTTTTTTATAATAATTTTTTACATATCAAATTATTTAATTACAATTACATATAATATAATAAGAAAAAAAAATTTATATTAATCATTAATAATTTATCCCCTTCTACTTTTTGGAATATAGGTCTCCATATTTCTAAAATAATTTTTGGCATTTGCTTCAGATATTTCTCTTTCTCCATGCTCATTGAAACGAATTTTATTCCTCGTTACTAGGATTTTTATTTTTGACAAAATCCTTCCAATGAAAAACACATTCTCAATAGTATTAAGATACGAGCTGCAAGGTAGTAAATATTTCAATGTATGTCCTTTTCTTTCGATCGATTCCCTAAGAATGATTGTGATGAAATGGAACATTATCCATCACAAAAATCATATTTGATGTGTATTAAATTGTTATTTTTTGTTATTTTTTGTAAAATGTTTATTTTTATTATGATTAAATATTTTGAGATTAATTTAAATAATAAACGCTGATTTGGATTACATTACAAAATAAAAGAATAAGAATTACTATTAAAATACATTACATAAAGGACGCAGTCTATAGGATTCAAACCTGTGTTACAAAGATTGGTACAACTTATTTCAAGAATTTAAAAACACACAACCAAGTTTAACATCATCACAAGAAAAATCTCTGTTATTAACAACAATAGGGTGTGATACGTATAAATACTGGTAAATTTATGTGCACTTGATAGTCCGGGAAACAAAGAGGTATTAGAAATACATAATATTTTAATCAAGAATTTTCATCCTAAACCTAATATAATAGTAGAGAGATATAATTTTTATATAATCAACAAAATGATGAAAAACTAATAAACTTTATACAAAATCGACGAAAATTAGCAACGACTGTATTTGGGGAATATTTAAATACTGCATTAAGAGATACATTTATATTTGGAATAAAAAATCCAAAAATTTTACGATTACTATCCAAAGACGATATAGACATAAATAAAGCTATTCTATTCAGATAGCTACTGCAGTAAAAACACCAATAAAAAATACAAAATTAATACAAAATGATGAAACTAAAATCGATCATTTAGAAGAGGAGCATAATGATAATATAAATAAAATTAAAAAAGTTGATAGATAATGAAAATCAATCAAAATCATATAATAATTATAATGCGAGCTACAAAAAACCAAACGCCTGCGGCGGAAACCACAGAAGGGAAAATTGTTTTTCAAGAATGCCACTTGTTATAAATGCAACAAAATTGGGCACATTTCTCGAGTCTGTTGAAAAGAATTAGTGAATTTTATTATAATAAAATAAACGAATATAATCCAGAATTTTGGGTGGATGTCAAAATAAACAACAGCGATATAAGAATGGAATTGGATACTGGAGCTGGAGTCAGTTTAATTAACGAAATAGATTGGAAAAATAAACTTAATCATCCTGAATTAACTAATTGCATGCTAAAACTTAAATGTTATACAGGAACCAATATACCACTATAAGGTCAAACTGTAGTAAAAGTACAATATAAAGGGCGAACATTAGAACTACCTCTCATAATTACAAAAGGATATACCAAAAATCTAATTGGAAGAAATTAGATAATTAAATTTCCCAAAATGACTGAATTGCCTGAAAGGACCATACAAATAAATAATATTAATATACAAAATGAATTTCCTCAATTATTTACCTAAGAATTAGGCTGCCTGAAAGATTATAAGGCACAAATATATGAAAAACGAGAAACCAATTTTCTGTAAATCACGTCCCATACTATACGCATTAAAAGATAAATTTGAAGAAGATTTAGATAGATTACAAATATAGGAGTACTAGAGAAAATTAATCATTCACTTTATGCATCACCCATAGTAATTGTTTAAAAGAAAGATAAAACATTAAGAATTTGCGGGGATTTTAAAAGAACTATAAATCAAAATATTAATATTGATTCATATCCAATACCAAGAATCAATTTATTAGCCAATTTGGGAATTTTTAATATTGAATCTCTCAGATGCCTATTTACAAATTAAAGTGGAGGAAGAGTCTCAAAAATATCTTGTAATCAGTACACATAGAGGATTATTTAAATATACAAGACTACCTTTTGGTATATCGTCTTCTTCAGCAATATTTCAACGAGCCATCGAGTATTAAAGGGTTTTTAAGGAGTAGCTTATTATTTATATGATATTATAATAACCGGGAAAAATAGAGAGAAACACGAAACAGAATCAAGCTAAAAATAAAAAAAATGTAAATTTTACAAACAAAATGTCAAATACTTAGGACACAATATTTCAAAAAACGGAATTACAACTACTGAAAAAAATACTGAGGCAGTAAAAAATGCACCAGAACCAACAAATTTGAAACAATATTTCTAGGGTCAGCAACATACTATTCAAAATTTATTTCTAATTTTGCAGCCAAAGCCAAACCATTATACAAATTATTAGAAAAAGCAGTTGTTTGGAAATGGACTAATGAATGCAAAGATGCGTATAAAAAAAATAAAGCAAGAAATAAGAAGTACTCTAATATTACAACATTATGATCCAAAATTACCCATTATATTAGCAACAGATGCATCATCTATAGAAATTGTGGCAGTAATATCACATATAGAAGGGAATAAGGAGAGAACAATTGCATTCGCCTCAAGAACACTAAATGGAGCTAAAAAATTATAGCTAAATTGAAAGAGAAGCATTTGCCATCATATTCGGGATTTCAAAATTCAATGAAAAAAAATTCACATTACAAACAGATCCAAGCCATTAATGGTGTTATTTCATCCAAGAAAAAATATACCCACAACATCAACTGCCCAAATACGGGCTTTATTATTAGCCGGTTATCAATATGAAATAGAAGTCAAAAGTAGTAGACAAATAGCAAATACTGACATGCTATCTAGATTACCCCTAATTGGAACTCCAATATCAAAAGAAGAAGCGCTAGATTGAATACAGGTGGGAGAAACACCTTTGAATGCAAATTGAAAGAGAAACAATGCGAGATGATATACTTTCTAAAGTATACAGATATACAATAGAAGGATAGCCAATAAACAATAATGCATGTTTAAGGGAGTACAGCCAAAGGAGAGAGGAAATTACAACTGAGAGATTGTTTATTATGGAGAACGAAAATGATAATACCACAACAATACCGAAACAACCTGTTGGACATGATACATCAAGGATATATCGGAATGGTAAAAATGAAAATGAGAGCACGACAATACGTGTGGGGGCCTAATATAAACTAAGATATAGAAACCTGGGTCGAAAAATGTAGAGAATGCCAGGAACAACACGATATGCCTCAGAAGACAGCAATTCAAAATTGGCCAAAATCACCAAAAGCATGGCACCGAGTACATATTAATTATGCTGGACCATGTAAAAATCATTATTGGTTGGTAGTGATAGTTGCTAGCAGTCGCTGGCCAGAAATAGTTCCCATGACTAGCACTACAACTGAAAACACGATAAAAATATTAAGAAATATTTTTGCAAGACGGATTTCCCAAAATAATCGTTTCTGATAACGGACCTCAATTCAGCAGCAAAGATTTCAATGATTTTTGTGAAAAAAACGGAATTCAATTAGTGCACGGAAGTCCTAACCATCCTTAGACAAACGGCATGGCCGAACGTTTAGTTCGAACTTTTAAACAGAGTATGAATAAAAGAAGTGAGAGGGATTTAGAAACCAGCCTATCTATATTGTTCATTACAGAAATACACAGGAATAAAAACTGAACAAAGTCCCGCTGAAATACTACTTAAATTTAAACTTAATTGTGAGATCAAATTTTCGAAGGGGAAACAAAAAGGAGAAGTTTGAATACTATCATCAAAAATTTCAGATAAATGAAAAAGTTTGGTCGCGCCTTTACAATAATAAAGAAAAAAAATGGGAAGAAGCCATTATTAAAGGCTCGGATCACAGCGTTATGAAGTAAGTATAGCGGGTAATACGATTATACGTCATACGGACCAATTAAGGAAATGAACAAAATGCATTAATTGAAGAATACGAATTAGAAGAGAGTGCTGAAGTAGAAGAGAAAACCGAAGAGATAGTAAAAAGAGGATGTAATAAAAAATAACGATGAAATTAATTCAAAGAAGAGGGAGGAAGAAACAAGTCAAGATCGATATCCCAAAAGGATACGATCGAAACCAAATTGATTGGGGATAAATGATGTGTATTAAATTGTTGTTTTTGTTATTTTTTGTAAAATGTTTATTTTTATTATGATTATATATTTTGAGATTAATGAATAATAAACGCTGATTTGGATTTTTTTACATTATAAAATAAAAGAATAAAAAAACTCTACTAATAAAATACATTACAATATTAATCATTATACAATCTTCAAAATGATTTAATATTTCATTTATAAAGCTGTTAAAATATATAACATTGCAAGGGCTAACAAGAACTTTGAATCTAAATATTCCTGCAATTGTGAGAGCCGCAATGATAGTATAATTTATTGCCTTTATCCCTTGAACATTTTTAATTGCCTTTTTATTTATTTGTGAATATCCATATAATAGCCTTATTGATATTGAAAACCCGCTCTAATCGATAAATATAAATTTTTCTTTCATATATGCTACATCTACAAATCAATTCGCGTATTCTTTGCGAATCTCTATATTTGATTCTGTATTTTCTCTAACTGAACGTAGTAATACTCTTTTAAAGCTGTACCTAAATCCTGAGAGTAACCTGATACCGTATTTTTTGATATTTCCACATCATATCTTTCTTTAATCATTTATAACTTTTTTAAGCATAAAGTGCAATCCAAATTTATACAATTTAATATATATTCTTCCTGCTCTTGATTTAATTTCTTGCAGGCACGTGAACTCCTTTGGGCAAGTTATATTTTTTTCCATTTTTGAGATGAGAGTAGTTAATATTTGTCACTGTCTTATAGCTTATTTTAAAACATGATGCTATATTTTTGATACTATTCTTTTTTTAACGCGTGAATTATTAGAACTATTTCATTATTAATATTTTTTTCCCCTTTTTACCATATCTTCATAATTTTATTTTTTAAACAAAAAAATTTCTTTTTAAAGTATACACTCAACAAATGGAAGTGAAGCAGACTAAAATCCTTTAGATTATAACATTTACCTCATTTTACATTTAATTTTTCATAAATCAATATAGTTAAAAAATACAAGAAAATTATTTACTTGCTAATAAATATTAAAATTTTAAAAATATAAGAATTTTAAAATGATTATATTTTATTAATTTATATATCGTTTGGTATTACAGTTCAAACTATTTATTATAACCAAACGATTAATTTAGTAGTGTAATTATAAATATGTATGTAGAAAATTGTTTGCCAAAAAATTAAATATAATTTTAGAAAAGAATTATCAAAAATGAGAAGAAAAAAAATTGAGAAAAAATATAGTAAAAAAAATAAATTGAGAATAGATACAAATAAAATAATGAAATCGCACAAAGTTAGAAATAAAAAGGAAGAAATGACAAAAATAAAAAAAAATTTTAAAAAAATTTAAAAATTTATAATTTTTTTAAAAAAATTTTAAAAAATTACGATTTTCCTTTTTGAAGGGGAATTTTCCTTTGACACTTTCCAAAAAAATTCTAACCATGGTTTTAAAAGTATACGACTATATTTTTGCGTCTCTGCTTCATTCATTGTATATCAAATTACTCATAAACCCCATAAAGATATAAGACTAATAGCCATAGGTATATTTTTTTGAAGACCCATCAGCAAATTTTGGACTCTGTTTGCAGATGTAGCTTCCAGATTTCTTGCACCCACGCAGCTAGGTTTTGATATAATAAAGGGAGAGATAACGGCTCATGTGGCTCATATTTATCATAAAAGTAATCCCTGGAATGCACATTTAATTAAAATCGACTTCATAAATGCTACACTACTTTATGCATGTCATGAGTTTATCAAATATTACACAAATTATGCTAAACTATTAATTAGCTGTTACCAAAATCCTTCCCTTTTTCAATTTAGAAATCAAACGATCTCACTGTAGATATTTAACATAAGGACCCTTCTAAGCCCTTGTATTTTGCTTAGGTTCTAATATTATTACTGATGGTGAAAGAGCGATCCAAGTATTTTAAAAACAAAATCCTTACTAGTCTCAAAAACTTCTAAAAACTCTTATAGTCACTTTCTGCTCACAAGACGTATTTCATATAAACTTTTTCAACATTCCCCTAAATTTCCCTTAAGATGCACTGCTATCTTCAAATTTACCATAGAATTCAAAACTTACGGGTTAAAAATAAAATAAATAATGGAAAAATTTTCTTTGTTTTAATGACATTTCATGACATTTCAAGATTTCAAACCACTCTACCTACTTCCAATGAATAAATCGGAATTCGGTTTCCAATAGACTTATCAATTAGCGGACTTATCTTATCTAAGCTTTTGAGGACTACTGTCCTTGCCTATAATTCTATTTTGATAAATTATTTACTAGATGAGGCCTCTTTATGGCGCGCAACACAAACGCACTGGATACTCCCTTTTCTACAATCTAGTAGAAAGATTAGGATGTGCCCATGTTGCAGGTCCGTTGATTATCTTTACACCAACTTATAATATGTCGATTATTTCTATGCAGCTGCTTTGAATATTAGTTCAGATCATGAGTTTGAACTCATTGACCAAAAAAATTAGTTTTTCTCTGGCTATTCCTTTGGATTTCATTTTTATTATCTAGTAAAAATGTATTTCATAAAGGGGTGATACGGGCAAGCATTGCCTTCAATACATTTTAGATAGCGGACGAGCTCCCCAGCACATTCTATTCAACTCACTTATCAAGCATGCTTTAAATTAAGCTAGGTTTCCTTCTGCGTAATAACTAATCGTTTTGTTTCCTGACAAAAGATCGAATGGAATCATTAGGTAACCTCGGAATTTTTCATCAAATGACTCTTTGGTTCCATCAAACCTAAACAAAGATTTAGTAGTCACAGAAAAATTAAGTTTGACAATATAATTTCCTTCCAGGCTTCATGATTAATCCAACATTTGGTTTTCAAGCTCAGTACCTAATAAAATTTGGATTGAAAAATTTCGGTCAAAACAGAGGACATAAAAAATTAATTCTACTATCCTTAAAAACTTGCAATCCAGGTCATTAATAAAATTTTCATTGCCTTATTAATTCATTCCCCTCTTAGTTTGTTTCATATATATTTGAAATTATTTTAGTTATTTGGGTCACTAAATTAAATTTCAATGCCTTTAATAACTCATTCCCTGTTACCAATCCTATAAGATTGATATTTATTTATTGAGGCTAGTGGAAGAGACTTAATACGATTAAGGAACCTAGTAATAAATAAAATTAATATATAAATATTAATAAATCGTTAATAATCTTACGAATGTTACAATGAATTATAATCAACGATCGGAGACCGTAACAACTCTAATTCTAATTTCCTTTTTTTTAACTTTAAATGATTATCTTTATTTTAAATTTCTCCATTTATATACATCTTTTTTAATATGCAAAAATTACAAGTTTAATGAAAATTCATAAAAAAAATAATGAAAATTACCAGTATTCATAAACATAATTAAAATTGCCAGTATTCATAAACATAATTAAAATTGCCAGTCTATAAAAAACAAATTCAAATTAATATAATACCCTCGTCGATTTATAATAAAATTAAAATTATCAATATTACAATATTGTATTTAAATGAATACAACAATCCCTTATTGATTTTATTTCGTTTATCCTTTTAAATTTAATTATATATCTATTTAATATATTCTCTTCATGTTAGGCCATTTCCCAACAGAACGTTATTATAAAAATTACTATATTTGCGGGTTTTTTTGTTCTTAGTTTGAATATATATTTTAAATGCTTTTTACTTTAATGACTTTTTATTTTTCTTTTCTCTTTTGTGTGAAGTTTTGAAGATAAATAATTTTGGGAGCAAGGAAAAAATATAAGAAGGAAAAAACCTATATATTTTATTTCGTTTTTTTTCCTTTTTATATCTACTATAAAAAAAATATATATTAATTAATAATATCTATAATCTAAAAATAACAATTTTTATATAAATCCTTTTTAAATAATATTGGTATATTAAAAGAATGATTGCGCAAAATAATCAAAAGTAAAATTTTCATCATCAAAAAAGAATGACTTCACAATTTAACAATAAAAAAAAGACCCACACAACACGCCCCATCAATTGAAACCCAAACCTCTCACTTTACCTAGCACCCGGCCTCTTTCCATAACTATTGCCTTTTATCGTATACTCAATTATTCTCACAGTAACATTCTTATCTTTGTTCTTTGGGCCTTTGAGTTTTCTCTCTTTGTTCTACGATATGGTTAATTCTCCTTTTCAGTATGGCATAGAAAATCTTTCAAGACGAAATCCAAAATTATTTTAAAACTGAAATATGTATAAAATATATACTTTTTCTCTCTTAAGCTTTTACCTTTTTCTGGCAGTAAGATCTCTCCATTTTATTACTATCTATCTCTTTTTGAATATCTCATTTCAAAATCTCTTTGAGGAAAGTTTCAATAGTATACTATTAAATGCCAACTCAAACTATAATAGTTGGAAGCCATCCCGTTCCAATCTTGGCCTCCTCTTGCTTGGCAAACAGTTACGTATATCCATATCTCTTCTTGGCTATAGTACCCTACATATCAATTGGCCAGCCCATGGAGTCGAATGCTTATCATCCCTTGCACTGTAAATTCCTAATTTGACGACAACCCGCCATAAATCCATCATCACCTAACTGCCCTCAAATAAGTTAATATCCCATCCACCCTCTAACTAATGGGTCCTTTAAATGAAAACGCCATACCTTCTAATGGTATATTACTCGATCCTTTGACTAACGGTCTCCCGGAATACTTGTGTTAATTTTGCAGCAAAGTTTAACCTCTCATTTTCTGCCAAAGAAAAGATATGAGTCCTTAAGAATACAAATATACTGGTCTCACCAAAACTGTTTATACCAATTGTATAAATACCTTAAGCATATTCAGAAGGCCCTCAAATTTATTGGAAATATAGGTGAAAAAAGAAAAATAGATCACATGGGATTCCAACTAAAGATTTTATCTTTGTCAGCGGATTTCTCTAGAAATGCCGTTTCATTTTTTTAAGCATTCACTCTAGCGTAATATATATTTTTAAAAAAAAATTTTTAATGTTTTTCTATATAAAACATAATATATATTTTTTTAATATAATTTTTAAATTCTTATTTGTTTTTTTTAAAAAATATATTTCTAATTTGATATAGTTCGTATTTGTATTTAATATTTTAAACTGAAACCGCTTTTTAAAAAAAATTTACTATCTATGATGACTGTCCTTATAGCCGCGTAATAGTTATATTTATGTTTCTTAAATTATTTTATTGATTAATTTTTATATTTGATTATTATTATAATATTGTATTTCGATTATTATTATAATTTTGTTTTTCGTTTATTATTATTAAAATAAAAATATATTTTTAATCAAGAATTCCCAGTATTACAGTATAAACAATCTTATAAATTTAAAAAAATCAAATGATTAGGAGATTATATCATTGTATGAGTTTATAATAAAATTTTGTTCAGAATCTTTATGAAAAATATTTATCAGGTGAATCGTTCTTAACCATGAGTATTATTTAATATCAGTTGCGCTAAAACTTATGCTCTGGTGCTTAGATAAATTCTACTTCACTCGTAATATTTATTTTAAAAAAATTACGACTTCCCATTTTCGTCAATTCTATTATTAATTTCTAGATATATGGACCCACTCTTATTCAAATAAAAGATGAATAAATTTGATAAATAAGTTAATTGATTTTTCTTTTTATATATAATATATAGTTTTAATATAAGGCCCGAATTAATATATTATATTACAGGGTTTCCCATTCAAAAAAGGAAAAGTCCCAAACAAAAAAAGGAAAAGTTTCAGTCAAAAAATGAAAAGGTCCGATCAAAAAAGGAAAAGGGTCAATCATAAAAAGAAAAGGTTCAATCAAAAAAGGAAAAGGTCCAAACAAAAAAGGAAAAGTGTCAATCAAAAAAGGAAACTTCCCAAAAAGAAAGGAAAAAGTCCGATCAAAAAAGGAAAAGTGTCAAACAAAAAGGAAAAGGTTCAATCAAAAAAGGAAAAGTGTCAAACAAAAAAGGAAAAGGTCAAATCAAAAAAGGAAAAGTGTCAATCGAAAAAAAGAAAATCATAATTTTTTTAAAAAAATAATAAATTTTTATTTATTTTTGTCATTCCTTCTTATTTTATTTTTAAATTTTTGGGATTTCTTTACTTTATTATCTTTTCTCAATTTTTCTTAATGTTGTTTTTTTTGGCCTTATGAAATAAGATATGTTTAATATAGGGTATCAATCGATAGCTAATCAAAAGATCTATTCAACTGAAAGTCAATCTCTCCCCCATAATGGGCGGGTCTAGGTCTTGGGGGGTTAGAAATATTTTTATCCACACAAAATATTGATATGGGTATCAAATAAAAGCTAATTTTAATATGGTTTGACTTAAAGTCTTCTACTTGTTCTGGATGGGTATGACATGGTCTGAAGGTGGGAGGGGGGGGGGGGGTTTATGGAGGGGGGTGTGTGTAAAAAATATGTTTTTTTGATATGGGTAACAAATTAAAGCTAATAAAAATATATTTTTATTGTAATAATAATAATCACTCATAGAGGGCGGGTGTTTAGGGGGTGGGGGGGGGGGGGGTAAGGAATATTTTTATCAACACAAAATGTCGATATGGGTATCAAACAAAAGCTTATTTAAATATCTTTAGATTATTATTCATTTTTTGTCTTTATGGGTATGACTGTCAGACCCTCAACATAGAAGGTTTCCCATTAAAAAAAGGAAAGCTAATCAAAAAAGGAAAAGTTTTAATCATAAATGGAAAAGGTCCCATCAAAAATGGAAAAGGGTTAATCATTATATGAGCTCTTCCTGAGAGAACTCTTTGGGAAATAGGTTTCGATTATATGATAATTCAAAAGGTATAGTATGGCTATCGTTTTTTCTAGAAGTTTTTCTTAGGTGATCTTATTAAAAGAAGCAACAGTTAAGGATAGCGCAGCCAAACGAAGAATTCCTTTTATATAAAAATTAACATTTATATGGCTTATCTTTTAATAACCCTATATCTTGACTTTCATCTATATCATCTAATATAATTCCATTGCAGTTCCCCTATTTGAGTTTATTAAGAGTGGAATTTAAATTAATAGGAGTAAATTAAATAAAATATATTAAAAATTATCTTTCATATATTTTTTGCTTTTTGTAGGATGATTAGGATCCTGAACAGAGTTGCCAGGTCAAAATTTTCAAATTGCGGTAGAAATAAAAAATTTGGTAAGAAAGGCCCGCAAAATCCCGGCGGCCGGGATGAATTGACTTAATTATCCGCCTATTATTTTTTATAATTAGTTTATATAAATACAAATTCGGTAACATTTTTCAAAATAAAATAACATCTTGATTTATTAAAATATATTAATTTATAAAAAAGAATCTAAACAAGATAAAATTTTATAAAAAAAACGATTTTAATGTAAAAAATATATTTTATGCGAATGTCCGGCAAAACATCCGCAATTGGAAATCTACCTTGTGTGGTATAACATTATAGGTATAGCTAGAGTTGTTAAAAGATCGAATCAAAAGATCGACGATCCTGGATTCGATCGCAAATTTGTCAATTTTACGAGATTTATGATTCTGACTTAAATTGAGGATCGAGATCGAGATCGAGATCATTTTGTTTAAAATTCGATCCCGATCTTTTTAAAAATTAATTTTTTACTTAAAAAGCAATAAATTAAATAAAAATTTTGAAAATTAAATTAAAATATTATTTTTAAAAAAAATATCTATCTTCATATTTTATCAACTTCCATTCCACCATTTATTTTATAGATATATTTGTTCATTTCCTAAATTTTACGAGATTTATACAAGTTATTTAATATAAATTTATAATAATATATTAATATTTATTTTAATAGGTAAATGTAAATGTCCATTATAGATTTAGAAGATTCTATTGTACTATTGATGTAACAGCAATAAGTGAGAATGAGAATCTTTTACCATTTTTGAAATTACGTAAGTCTTGAAATGAATGAAAGTAACTCTTATAATATGATCAGCACCAAATGCCATCTCTGTAAGAAGATAATATCATCTTCCAAAATATCATCCTCGAACTTAAAGAGACATTTAGTAATTCTTTAAAAATTTTTTTATTATAATCTTAATGTCAACATGTTTAAATTTAATTTATTACATTCCTGAGTTGAGCAGGTCCTACAGAAATAGAATCTAGATACAGATTCTTTATAAAAAAATGAATTATTAGATACAGTATAATTAATAAAATATTTGATGAAGAGTTAATCTTAGTTTTGTTATTTATTTATAATAATTAGGCATTTATTTTTTAATATTACTATTATATTAGTTTAATTTTCAAAAGAAGAGTATTTATAATAAATGGAAGTGTAATAACTAATTTAAGCCTTTATAATGTATTTTGACTTTCTTTAATATAATTAAAACATCCAGTTCAATGTTATTTGTATTGAACTTAGCAATGTTTCACCAAAAGAAAAATAAATATCTATTCTATTATTTCTTTATTATAATAGGTTAAATCTAATCAATTAGTATTATAGTTTCATGAGCTTAATTATATAATCCTCTTGACAACATTTTTAGGGCTTTTTTTAATAATATATTTTGAATTGAAAGTATTTTTTGTATCATTTGACTCAATCCATAAGTTCTTAAATGCCAAAAAGCCTCATTATATTCATAATGTCAAAATCTTTGGCCCATATAATCTTGGGCAACTTTTAATAATGATAGACAATATTGTAAACTTAAATTTTTAAGATAACCTACCCCCTTTTAACCACTAATAAAATATACTTTAATATGTTTAACAAAATTTGTTGAACCCTTAATCCATAGTTCTTAAATGCCAAAAAGGCTATATATTCATATATAGGAAAATATTTTATCAAAATCTTTAGCCCATATCATCTTGGGCAACTTTTAATAATGATAGACTTATTATTTAATATATTAATACGGAATCACGTAGTCGAGTCCGGCCTTCTATATATCATCCCCCCAAGGATGGAACTACCAAGTTAGAATAAGAAAAAAAACATGATCATTCCTGGGATTCGAACCCGGGAGCATAGGATAAGTAAGCCAAGCTCTTGCCTATTATACCATAGAGGCTTTCCAAAAATCACGATTTTTCAAATATATATTATAAATATATTTGGTAGTGCCTATCCAAATGAAAAATGAACAAAATTCAAATTTGATAGATGGTACCTTAAGGTACCAAGCATCATTAACCTATATTTCTAACATAGAAATTTCATATTTTAATCCTCTTGCATCATTCAATATAAAAAATGATGCTCTCATGGATGTTGAGTTGAATAAACTCACTTTTTGCCAATACTACCTATTAACTATATAATCCTGCCCATACTCGTTGCTACATTAACTTTTGGCTCTCACGCCCTAGCCTTTTTAAAAGAGTAAGGACATGGAATCTCATCTTGGACTGAGGATTCCATTGAGCGTTAATACCTCTTTTTAAGTTAGATATCTTAAACTTACTCAAAAATAATTATCTCAGCTTTATATTTTCATAAAAATGAGGCCACATAAACGAGAATATTGGAGTGTATGTTTTCGACATATTCTAGGTAATGGAGACATTGAAGAAGACTCCTTATTTCCAAAATGAATGAAAGTAAAACAACAATAATTATGATAATAATTAGTATTGTAAACATTTCTACAAATATTGAACGCTATCAACGTACACTGACAAAAATTCAACCCATTTGGGTTCAACAAAACGATGTCTCATTTAATATTAAAATAAATATAAATAAATATATTTTTTATTTTTAAAATAATATAAATAAATATATTTTTTATTTTTAAAATAATAAAAATAAGAAGATTTCTAAAAAATTAATGAACCTAAAACACGAACGCGTTCTCGTCAAAAAAGTAACGCGTTTATTTTCAAAGTTTGTCAAAAATAAGAAATGCCCCCCAGGACACAGCTATAAAGTGAAAAAAAATTATGAATTCCCTGAATCCTTATATTGAATATTTCTAATGCCAAGATATTGTTGTACGTCATCTAACAAAAAATTTCAAATATACTTTATAAATACCAAATTTGATATAATAGTAGGTGACGAATTTTACAGGACAATCTATTCAAAGTGTCCTGGATAAAAAGACCTTGACAAAAATACCCCGGATAAAAAACACTGAACATAGATAACTTTGGACTAAATTAATTACCTCTGGACAAAAAGACACAGGGCAAAAATACCGATTTTAAAATTTAAAAAGGGAAAAGTATAAAAAATTATTAATTTCGTCCTCATATATTTTTATTCCTCATTAATAAAAATATCTAACTGATTATAATGCGTAGCTACTAAGCATTTTAACACAATTTTTTTGAAAAACATTTTGAAATGTATTGTTAAACGGTTAAGTGAAAAGCCATTGGGTGGACTAGATATAATCTTAACATAAAAGTACATTATGAGAAATACTTAATTTTATTAAATTTTAAACCCACTGCATATTGTTAAATCTAAAATAGATTTAGGACTGCTGGGCAGCTCAAAGGGGCCAATGAATTTCTTTTAGTTTTGATCAAACTAAGGGGTTCATGCTAAAGCCTAACAGAGTTTGTAGAGCGTGAGAAATAAAAAATTTGTAATAGGTAACAAAGGAATTTTAAAACATTATATTAATTCTAAAAAATCATTTGTCAAATATAAATAAATGCAATGTATTGGTACATTCGCTATAATGCAATCATGGTAATTTGCTGTAATGCATTTGCAATATTATCGGTAATGGATTTGCGATAATACATTCCGATATTTCTTTCGCTATTGATAATTTGCTATAATACACTCGCTATAATGTATTCGATATAATGCATTCATAGTAATATAAATAATATTTTTGTGGCAATGCATTCTATGTAATAAATTCGTGACTGTTTTCGCGATAATGCATTCACCATTTTCACAGAAAATGTTTAGTGGTATTGACATGTTGCGAAGAGGAATCTATATATATCTAAGAGAAATCTATATATATCTAAGAGAAATCTATATATATCTAAGAGAAATCTATATATATCTAAGAGAAATCTATATATATCTAAGAGAAATCTATATATATCTAAGAGAAATCTATATATATCTAAGAGAAATCTAAAAGGAAAATGTTACAGTTAAAAAAATTCATAAGGGCATAAATTGTGGATATTCATTTAGATTTATATGTCTCTAAGATGTAAATTTTCTAATTTAATTGCATAATTATTATAGTGATTCCTATATTAGTTCAATAATAATTTTTATTCTAAACATTATTTGTCTGATAATTATTTATTTTTTATAATAAACAGGTCGTACAGGTATATGTGTAAATTTGTTAATGCATCTATATATTCCTTATCATGGGTCAAAAAATTTTACATGATTTTATCACAGATACGCTTATCCCCCCCTCCTTCCCAATTAAACACTATATCAATGAGTGCATATAATTCATCATTTAAACTTTTAACAAGCTCTTTAAACTTTTAACAAACTCTTTAAACTTAATTTCATAAAATATATGTCTCAATTTTTAAATGGATCAAAACTATCCAGAATCATCAAGGATTTTAAAGAGATGTCTAAGAAATTAGAGATTAGAGCTCTAAGTTAGTAATCTTCACTTATCATAACACAGGAATATAATTGATCATTATAATCAGAATTATTTTTATCGGGCATATTCCTTTAACTGTTCTTGCTTTGCTGTCACATTATTAATATATTTGTTAAAATATATTTCTTTTGACTAAATAAACTTGTATATAAAGTTAGATTTAGAAGCATGGTTTCTAAGTTTTAATTTATTGATCATTTATATATATATATATATCTTAGAATCTCTGCCTTTTTTTGTGCACCTTTTTTTAATAGTCATTCATTTTAAATTATTCTAATCTACAAACAAATTAATCATACACAAAACTTTCAAAATTAATGCTCGAACGTTTCTCTTAAAGAAATGTAATTTATTTCGATTTATTTATGTAATAAAACACAAGCTGACAAGAATATATATTTTGTTAATATTACTAGACATAAGAATGGATATAATTTAATAAAAGGGAATTGAAAAATAATTCAATTTTTCCTTTTCGAAATTTATTTTGCGAATAAAAAGGCCAATAAACAATTGAGAACAATTATTATTTTATATGTAATTTTCCTCTTTAGATGAATATTTTAATTAATAATATTAATATTAATCCACTGTCCAGATCTAACCAAACTCAAATTTGTTTGACTCGGATAAACATTTTCCCGGAGTCAAGTTAGTACTCGTTTACAAATTTTAATTCTGACCGGACCTCCGATATCAACAATTTTTATTTTGTTTTCTAAATTTTTCTTATAAATATATTTTTCAAGAATAAAATTCAATTTATATATTTCCTTAGCGCTAATTTAATAACGTATACAATTTTGGATAGAATCGAATCCTTAAAAATACCCAAATTAAATTAGTCGGGCAGATATTTAGGCAATATTTTATCGCTGACAGAACATGAACAATAGATCCAATGCCTAATTTCTACTTATATATTTCTTTACTAATGGCTAGTTGAAATACTTAAATTAAGTTAAGTAATTCTGATTCATAAATTTTTTTAATTTATTTTAATTATATAAACAGAGTCTCTGATAAAACAATGGAGTAAATTTAATATCTATTCAAATCATAGTTTAATTAAGTTTTTATTTATTTAAAAAACTAAATATTATAAATATTTTATACAAATGATTGCTCATAAAACTTCAAATTAAGATTTATTCATATTTAAAAATTCATGACCCAAACACAACACACAACTAACTTTTCAAATACAAAATCTCTTTTCGGTATTAATCAATTTTTATTTTTCCAACTTAAAATCAAAATTCAAATGATCATTTTCATAAAAAAAAATTAATTAAAAAGCAAAATATATATAGATGTTTCTTAAAAAAATATTATTCGCAGTATTTCATTGTAAATTTGAACAACTGCGACAAAAAACATGAGTAAAAATTATATCAATAAGGTATTTTAATGTTCCTTCTTTTATCACCAAAGAAAATAACAAGGGTTAACGGTTTTTGATTTACCTATTTTTATAACATTATTATATGAATTAAATTAATGTTTCTTACTTTTGGGCAAGCCAGGAAGAGTTTTAATATAAACAAAGCAATAACACGAATTTAAATTTGACTTTTTTTAATTGGACATTTATATTTTTATTTGCATCTTCTGATATGTTATTAATTTTACTGACATCTAAATAGTAATCCTTCTTTATATTTTAATTTACAGAAGAAAAGGCTGAAGAAATAAGTAAATTTATATTTTTTAACATAAATACATACTTTGGAAATCAAATTATTTTTAAGAGATATTTTTTTTAAATGAAAATTGCGTGTTTTATTTTGAAATCCTTAGATTTCACGTCATTTACTGAGTGCATTTTTTAAATATGAGGAATCTTATTTTATTGGAAAAGAAATCCAACGTTAATTGGATTTCTTAATTTCATATAATTTGGCCATATATTTTTCTGTATTTTTTTAATTTATATGATGAATGCATATTACAAAAAATTAATATAAATTAGGATTAGTTTAAAAATTCATGGTATATTTTTTTGTGGGGCAGCATGTCTTATCGTAGTTTTTAACGGATTCGGGCCTTTAAAGTTCAAAAAATGGGGAATTTGGGGAAAAAAACACTCCCTTTAATTTTAGATAATATTAGAAATTAGGCTAGAAGCATCATTTAGATTTCTTATATAGAATAATGATAGACCTTTAAAGCGGAATATTATTGATTGTTAAATTGTTTTAAATTTCAAAAACCCGGAAATAGAAAACTGAAAATTATCTTATAGTCAATTCATTATTTTTCTCATATTTTTTTAAATAACAATATTCTTCAGAGGTGTTATTTGCATTGTCCTGCCCGAATTTGTAAAGGGAAATTCTGGCCCCGTTATTTAAAAAAAAAATAGAAAATAGTTTGAATTTATTAATCCTATTCCACATTGTGCAGTTCATTTTTTAGATTTTCTAACGATTGATAAATGGTTTTGAAATGAAAGGAAATATGAGAAATAAATGAATGTTATATATTATCCTATGATGCAATAATATTTAAATATATTTTATTTTATTTCGATATATATAAAAAATATCGTTAATTTTGTAATATAAAATTCGTTTCTAAAATTCTTATATATACTTTGCGATGGATTAAGAAATGTATTTCCTTGAATGATTAATCAAATTAAATGATCAATATCTGCTTTAGAAAATCAGTTTTATTTGCAATATCTGCAAAAAATATTCGGTAATGTATTTAGATACCCAATGTGCTATTATGTTTTAAATCCAACTTCATATAAAAAAATTTTAAAGATAATATTATATAATATAAAAATTTTTAATAATTTTTAGTATATATAAAATCTAATTATTTCCAAGAAAATAATATAATTCAAACAAAACATTGATAAAAGTAGCATATGAAAAGCAAAGTAAACTGTATGAATTTGTAACTGCCGTTTCTAGGTCAAATTGCTCCATTTCCATAATTCAATGTGTGTTTTGGAAAAAATTATTTCAATCTTTAAAACCTTCATTTAAAACCTCCAAGATATTTACTCAGTAAAAAGTTACTAAACTAAGAATATAAAAGGAAAGGATTAAAAATATAGTATAAAATTTGTTCCTTATTAGTGATGGATGGACAAATATAAGAGAGCAATATATTATAAATTTAATCATAGCTACATATTCTATAAATTAATTGAAACAGGCAAATATGAATAGGAAGAAATATATTTCTAAGAAATTTATTAAAGTAATTGAGGAAATAGGAAACACAAAAATTAACACGCAAGAAATGACACTAATTTATATTTTTATACAGATAATTCACGATCACGAAATAGGATAAAATAATTAGTAGAGTCGCAGGAATGGTTTATCTCCAGTTGATGGGGTAGGCAACTTATGCAACTGACAAATTTCTCGATTTGGAATTGATTTCATCTTCAAACAAATATAACGGAAAAAATAAATGAATAAATAATATTTTAATAGATAAATGTTATCAATGACTTGAAAAAAATTAATATTGACCAATATAATATTTTTTAAAAATAAGTTATCTCTTTTTCCTCTATTTTCCTGTTTTTTACCAAAATTCCCTGTCAAATTTTTCTAAATATAGTCTCCCGAGAAATTTACATATATTTCACCACCATATACCTTTATAATATTTGTTTATGATTATGACTAATCTGAAGGTTAAAAAACATCCTGAAAAACTATATTTAAATTAAAATTTGTTGAGAACTTACTATTCAAAATTTAAACCGCTTTTCTTATAAAATATTTAATTTAAATTTTTTTTTAAATTATTTTGAAAAAACATTGAAATTTCTGTTTAATTTTTTATTGCAATTTATGAATAAAAATTTTAGTCCTATATAGGCAAATTGAATGCCCTTTATAAAAACCAATACAGCATTTCTCATTTAAATTATATAGATTTTGCTTTATGTTAATGAATATTTTTTATTTTTTTATCTAACTCATTGATTTTTATCATAATTTTTTATATAATTAGTTAACTTGATTAAAGATGCGGGTAAATTGATATTTTTTATTTAATATTTAAAATATTAAAGTCACTAATTAATATTCTAATTGATGTATATTTGTTTAAAACAAAAAAAAATGCACATAAAAAATATATTTAACTTAATTTTTTAAATAAAAAACAGATAAAGTAGCAAAATGTAAATTTTTATTATTGTTAATACATGTTTATATCATATAATAGGAATCAAACCGATTTACAAGATTTTACCTTTTTTAATTTCATAATTATTTAGTGGAATAACTTGTTTAAATAGGGGTCAAGCGAATGATTAATTTTTCTGATAAATCTATAAAAAAATATTAATAAATAATAAATATTAAAATAACTCCTATTAGCCTCCCTTAATCAGGATCCTAAACCAAGCCTGGAGAGCAAACCCGATTTTTCAAAATTTGTTATTAACCAGCTAGTCTTAACCAGTTTACATGATTTCTACAATTAAATATTATTTATTTTTAATAAGATTTTAGGATTTATAATATTTTAAAAATAGTGATCATACTAATATCCTATCTAAAATAATAATCGAATAATACCGATTGCGAATATTAATCTTATTGTTCAAATATAATAAAGAATTATTCGATTCGAATATTCAACAAATTATTTGAATATCTCTCACACACTGCTAGAATTGCTACTAAAAATTTTTAAATTAAAATTAATACAAGACTTGAATTGTGATCAATAAAACTAAAAATATTTAAAAAATAAGTTTAACACTGGGTCCCAACTGAACTGATACACTATTTGTTTTGGTAATAAATCAGTCAATTCTAAAAAGTTTAATAAAATATAATAGTTCGAGAGAGAAATTAATTATCAATATTTTTCATAAATAGCATCCTTTCTATCAAAAGGGTCATAAGTTGCACATACAAAGTTGAACATATAAAATTAGAACTTTTCAACATGTAAATAGTAATATTTTTTACTAAACTTTATAATTAGATAAAAACATAAAAATATCAATATTTATTGCTCATCAAAGCTACTTTCAAAATGCCCACTATGAGACCAATGTTATTAGGAGGCCAAAGAGTGGTTGATATAAAATTTGGCTCAGCGAGATGGAGCTCTATCCTACTGTAATATAAAAAATTAACGCCCCAATATTCTTCAATAGCAGTGCTCATCGATTAAAACTTCATAATAGTATGCACTATTCTTTTTGACCCCCGGATCGATGAAGATAAGAAATCTTTGCAGCAAAACTTGATACCCTAACTAAAACCATAACAGATTTATGGAAATTTAAAAGATAAAGATACAAAACAATCGATTGGCTGCAACTTGTTTTTTCTCATTAGAACTGCATCGCACACTTTAGCATTTTGCAGATTCACTGGTGGAGTTACTGTAAACAGTTTTAAATTCGTTAATCGAAATGAACCAACCTCTAAGGGTATTTTAGAGGTTGTTTGGTTACCAGCCCGAAATTCTTATATGCATCAATTAGGTTCTGGGCTTATTTATTTTATAAACATTTTAGCTGCAGTCCTTGTGAATAATCGGATGCACTAAAGTTCGCGAAATAACAGTTTATAGGGATAAATTGTTCTGTAAAGGTTTCTTGACTCAATACTAGTGTTTCAAAAAATCAAAACTTTCTATTCCATAGTACGAGATCTGCGGGTTTTCTGCTAATCCGGTAGCATCCATTTTGCAATCAACCAAGGCTGGATAGGCTACTATTAAAATTTTCTACAAAGCCTTTTGGATCTGTAATTTTATTCTTGTCTTAAATAGAGTCAAACTCAAGTCATCTTTACTTAAAACCATATTGTATTTTTATTGTCTGCTTAAATGTAAACAACATTATTATGACATCACATTTTTTTAGGCAAAGTATGCAACTAATAGAAAAATATTTATATCTTTCATGTTGGAAAGTTTCGAATTTTGTTCTTGCAACTTTGAATGTGCATAATTTGTCCGCTGAGCCCAAATTCATTTAAATATCGAAATATTTAATTTTTTTATTAACCCCTTGTTTCTTACATGAATTTTAAAATATATTAATTTATTTGATAAAATTTATTGATTTCATAATTAAAATTTTTAAACCGGCTCAGCTTGATTCGAAATTTTTTAAAAAATATTAGAGCCCAAATAAAAATTATTTTTTAAAAACCCGGCCCGTAATTTGCAGATCTCTTATACAATGTTTATTGTAGCCTTACATAAGAACTATTTCTAATATATTTGTTATATTTATGATTTTAATTAAAATTTTAAGAGTTTTTTTTTGTAAAATATTTAGATAAATATAAAATTTGACTCTTTAAAGATCCCCAAGAAAAATGCCCATAAAAATATAACATAATGAAATTGTATATTTTGCAGAGAACGCTTACATGTAGGAAGGGGTAGGGTAAGAGATAGGGAAAATAAAATAAACAATTGAATAACTAATAATTGCAAGAAATACATGTCAAGCTTATTCTTATCAGACAACATTTAAAACTTTATTTTATATAGACTTTGGACTAAATTTATATTATTAAAAACCAGTTTATTTGTTATTTTTTAAATTATGATACCTTATTTTTATTTTCATGATTATAAATAGATAATCAAATAATTTGGATAATATTTATATATAATATTCTGAAGAATTATTTTTATGAACTTCTAAAGTGTTATATAGGTGTATCCTAGAAAATCATAGGTTGAATGTCAGTAAGGAAAATATAGAATATATGATAATTGGTGGAGATGTCATTGCTATATATTAATGGCAACTAAGACAAACGAGGGCTGCAAATATCTGAGTTTCACTCTATAAAGCATGATCTAAAATGAAAAAATGAAGGATGGGTTAAGATAGAGAAATTTACAGAGCAATACTTTAACAAAAGAATTCCACGCAAATTAGGATATGATATACAGTTCTATATTAAAAGTAACTATCCAATATAGAGAAACATGTCCAAACAAAAAATAAGACGAGAAAAGCTTAAATAATGTAAATGAGAATTGAAAATAATAGCTGGCATAAATTAAAAGAAATAATTAGAAATATATATATATATACTAGGATGTTTTTAAAGGTAGAATTCATAAAAACACAAAAATCATCATAAATAGATTGATAATGTTGGTATGCGAAGATCTGATAACTATATCGAATTCAAGGTTAAGAGTTGACTGGATACAAATTATATATTTACATAAAATGATAATAAATACTGAAGGAGCTAACCACTTAAAAAGTTGAAAGCTAAAATAACAAAAATATTAATTAAATAAATATCGCAGCCAACCTATAAATATTTTAGGGGGGTAGAGATAGGTTTTTCAAGGGGGAAAAAGAATCTGTTTTCACAATTATTTTTAATATAGATCTGCTCTTAAGTAGCTATAAAATAACCATATTTTAATAATATATAAATAACATTTTGATATTTTCAGAATTTTATATTATTTAATCAAAATATATTCTATTTTTTTTATTCAAAACCTTGTAGCAATTTGTTTCAAGACGGAGATTAAATAAGCCTGCTGTTTTATGTAATAGTAAAAAATTTATAAAATTTAATTTAGATATATTCTAGTTTTAAATTTTATCATATATTATTAATTTTCAATGATATAAAATTTAAATTTTTTTAAATAATAGAATTCTAAGAATATATGAATAAATTAAAAGTTCGATTTAACTTTTTGAATTGGATGTTTTTATTTTAATTTTTATTGTGTCTAAATTATATACTATATGAAAACCCCTTTAATGCTTCAATTATGATTAATTTAACATAGTTTGAAATTATTTGATTTAACTAATAAATCTTATTATATCGACGCCTTAATTATTTATTCTTAACTTTTATTACATAAACAGGTTATACGTCAAAAATCAAGTAGATATTTATAAATTACATTTTTTTTAGTGGATAATGTTTGAATGATAATTGTTTATAACTAATTGACTCTCTGTGGTAAAAGGTTATGTTATGACATATTGCGCCTAGTATAGTATTCTAATACATTTTACGGAGTTATATCCAAAAACTCCAAGAGTCTCATTGACTTGTTGGATAAATAGAGCATGATTAACATGGATGGAAGTAGATCTGTATATTTATTAATATGTTATTTGACTAAGATACCAGACCAGTTCTATTTGAAATTATAGAAGATAGTAATTTTGTTTAAAAATATAAATTTATTTTTGCTTGTTATAAATTATTTGTAAGTAAATTTAGTTTAAACCTTGTATAATATTAATTGTTTTTATTATTTTTTTTACTTTTACCGTTCAGATTAGCTAATTGTTGATTTTTTTATTTAAAAAAATTAATATTGAGTAGTGAATGTCGAAATGTTAGTTGTTGTTTAAGACTTATTTTATTTATGATTTTACAGATTTTACAGTAGTGTTCCTACAGTTTTAGAATAAATAATGTATCATTGCCAATGTTCTCCTGTGTATAAATGATAAATGGTCAAAATATAAAATTAATATATTAAGGCGTTCCGAGGTTTAAGTGGTAGTGATTGAATAAATTTTTCGTGATAACAAGTCTCTACAAGTATAATTCTAAACTAGAGGCCGTTCTTTAGCCTAGTGAGTTTTATTTTACCTGTGGATTTGTTGTTTTAGGTATTCCTACATGTTCAAATGTTAAAGAGCGGTTGAAAGGACTATGAGAACATTTATTTTACAATAGTGCGAATGCCTACCTTCTTACTGCAATAAATATATGGTACCCTTTATTGCATAGGCTTCAGATGTGTATGATAATCATATTTGTTTTAGCATGGAGCCATTTGGGGCCTGTATTGGGAAGTAGTCATGTAGCCATTCATAAACAATATAATTAAGAATACATTGATTCTTGGTTAGTTCTTCGGATTGCCAGTTGGTTTAATTTTGTAGGTTAAAGTTAGATGTTTATGCTATTTATATTATTAGCAAAATGATGAGAAACCTAGAAGGGTATAACAGCATAATTTATATTTACTCAGATTAAGTAGTTCGGTGATGGTTGGTTTAGAATTTAGAATATATTTTAATTTAATGCATTATAATTTCATTCTATTTTTTATAACACACAAATTAGAAATGGGCTATTAATTTGGGAAATTTAAAATTATATTGTTTGAATGATTAATAAATAATTTTGGTATAACAATTATTTTTAACATGGTATAAAGGTGCTTGGTAATATTGGGTTTTATTAATATAGTCATTTTTTTTCTTTTTAAAATTGTGATTAACTAATATTGTCAACTATTTTATTTAAATCTTCTTAAAATTGTGATTAACTAATATTGTCAACTATTTTTTAAAATAATTATTGAAATCATAATAAAATTTTGGGTCAGCATCAAATCTATATTTGATTTTTTTTTAAGTTATAATTCAATGAGATAATACTAAAAAAATTAATTTTCGATATATCAAAAAATATTATAATGTGTGCCAGATTATTGATAATTGATAAATAAAAAAATTTTCTTTAAATTTATATGTTCCATTGGTTATATAAGCGTGCATTTTAATTTTTAGGCAGGACAGATAATCTCATTTTAAATCATTTTCAAAGTATTTTAAAACTATAGTTTATTTAAAAAATTAATAAACTAACTATAAAGATATGTTTAAATGTCAATTCGTTAGACAATGTATTGATATTTTTTCTCTACTTTGAGAGAATTAAACTGAGATTCCCTTAATGACTATAAATATAAAATTATTTCTAAAACGGATATACTCATTACATGTGTGTAAACTAAGATTAAACCTCCCTTCCTCCCGCAACCCCCAAGTTAGTGTATAAGATTTAAACAACACACTTATGTCTATTTATTTATAGGACCCTATCCAATTATACATATTTGCGAAAAATATTATTATTTTATTGCGATGTATTAATTTCTAATCAATTTTATTGTTACTTATAAGATTTATATACTAATCTAATTGGCATATTATAAGTTTTGTATTTGTTTTAAATTATTATCTTGAACTCACCTACCAATATAATAATTCTTAATCAAAAAAACTTAATTTAAAGATTAAATTAGTGAAATCCAAAATGATATAAATTTTCTTAAATTTATTTTCCCTAATCTTTAGTAAATATCAGAAATTAAGACAATTATTGTTTTAAATTCGTAAAAATATTGGCTACATGGATTAGTTTTTTTATATACATATATTTAAAAATCTCATTAGTTAAAAATAAATAATAAGTGATTTTAGAAAAGTATCCAAAACATATGTCAACCTTTCGTGTTAAAATGTTTAACAATTACTTTATACATTAAATATAACATAATATATGGCAACGATATCTATTTAACAATAATAATTATATTCAGAGTCCTTTCGCTTTTTGTTATCTTATTCTATTTTCTTACATAATTTTAGCAGGCATTTTTTAGTTTCATATAAAATATTTTTATAATATTGTTATAAATTAATTTTTCCCGTATTATGACTTTAAACTGAAATTAAATTTAGTTCTCTTCTATTCTAAATATAATAGAAAACTTAATATTTTCAGGCCAAATTGATTTTTAATAATTTAAAATTTGATATTTAAGATACAGCTTAAGACTTGTCCTAATTGTTATTTTGCTTTTATATAATTTTCTTTCTAGCATTATGCCGATTTTTTTTACTTTGTCTGAAATATTTGTCTTCAAACTATTTACCAAACGCTTAAGCAGTGTGAAATATATAATAATTATTGGCATAAATTTCTGAGATAATGCTTCCAGATGTTTGGCTAACTTTATGGTTAAGCAGGTTTTTTTATAGGCTGGCGAAATCGATTAAAGGATTAATAAGGCAATAAATATTATTGCAAACCACCAGATAATTAGAACTTCTACATTCACTGTTTTGGCATGATGCTAATTTTAAAAATTATATAAATTTTACCAATAATTTTAATCTTTAAACTAACTACCAAAAAAATTCAATCAATAAAATATACTAATAATGCCCTAATTAATAGTTTAGTATAAGTTTCAGAATTAGTCCTAAGTTTGGCTCATTTAACGCTTAGAGCCTGTCGTTATAGTATTCATTTTATTTATAACTGTTTCTTTTCGGGGTTATCATATTTGAGTGAGGAATTGAAAGTCAGGAATTATATTAACGCATGCCAGATTATATTTTTTTATATTTTTCATTATAGCACGTCTATTTTGACAATTTTCTTTTTTCTTTACACTGTCTACCAAACGGATTTTTATATACAATTATGATCTAAAAACATTGATAAAATTTACTGAATAACTCTCAGTCACTATTTATTAAGGTTGGCCAAAATATTGTTAATAATTTTTTCCTTTATAATATACTATGGTTAAAGGAAGACCCTAATAAAGCATAAAATATTGTCATATTTTTGAATTAGGGATTGTTTAGCCAGAAATAATGATTATATAAACACCGCGGAAAAATCATTAATATATCATAATTTTTTTTATAGTAGGGAGTCGGCCAAAGACCGGTAAATGCGAGTTTTACTTGGATAATCCAGGCTACGCTTAGTATTACTATAATATAAATACAAAAAGTATATTACAAGTATTCGCGTTACTACCAAACACTGGCTAGAGATTTTTGAGAGATTGATGAGTAATGAAATTTGATAAAGAGTATATAAAGGTAAAATTTAAAATTATAGAGAATCTTTTGGCCCAAGGAGTGGATGTTTGTTTATTTCTAAATTTGTTGTCAATTTTATTGAGTACTACTATAAATTCATGTGTTGAAGGAATAAGAGATGCCAAAAGGGCCCAATAAACATTTATTACACAATGGCATATGTATGTCACTTTTATCAACAATGTAATGGAAAATAATTTAGCAAAAAATAAACCCCTCTAAGGACAAGAAAATTTGTGAATCGATTGCCAGTAACCACTAATATAGGAAGTATTTCTTCCACCCCAATGATAAGGGCTAAAAATTTATATTTAGTATGCTTTTTAGGTTTATCTTGATCATAGATTCTAATCATGATAGATCGAGATAGCTAAACATTATTGGTAATTTTAGGGATATATGATATAAAAAGTTGGTATTGAAAAAAAATGATGAAAAGTAGCTATAGAAGAAAGGGCTTCATATTTTATTGTCTCTCTAAATTTATTTAAGATTAAGAAACTAATTCCATTCTTTATGTATATTTATGACACACAAGCAGAAATGGCTAAAAAAAACTTATTTGGGAAATTTACGATTAAATTAATTAAATTTACGATTAAATTTACGATTAAATTAATTAAATTTTGGTATAAAGGTGTTTAAAATTGTAATTCGTTAATATGGTCATTTTTTAACTTTTTAAAAACTGTGATTTGCTAATATATGCATTTTTTCTATTTTTTGAAAATTGATATTTACTAATATTGTCAATTATTATTTAAATAATGTGATTATCTAATAATGTCAATTTTAAATAATTATAACTAATATTCTCATTTCTAATAATTTTGATTTACAATTGTCATTTAGAAATTTTTTTAATTATATTAAAATTTTAAGTTCAGTAGCAAATCAGATGTCTACTAATTTAATTTTTTAAGTGTGTACTAACAAGAAAAAAAAAATTAAAGCTATATAAAAAAAAAAATATTATAAAATCCTGGATTATTATTAATCCGTTTGTACTTTCAGATTTTTTTATAATTAATATCATTGTATTGATATTTATATGATGCCAAAATTTATTGTTAAGATTCTAACTGTTTGGAGGCAAAGCAGAAAATCTTTTTTAAATAATAATCAAAATGTATATTAAAATAATAATTACTTTTATAAATTAATATCTCAATATCATTGAAAATATTATTTAAAATCTATATTCTATATCTTAGAACTATTTTAAGTTTAATATATTAAAATCAGTTTTAGTCCAAAATAATCCTTCACATTGAAATTATAGCATCTTAAAAAGTTCTGGTTAACAAAAATTATGAAATATCTTGTGATATTTCAAAAATTATATCCATCAAATCTAAACCAAACTAAAATATTAAATAATTTTATTTTTAATTTAATTTTAAAAAATATGAGGTTTATTTAATCCCTACTGAATAACGAAGGATTGAACTATATGGATATAGTGGATATGTTAATTTCCGTTATACACTGTATTGATATTTTTTCTCTATTATAAATGATGGTCAAATTAGTTCTATTTAAAAAATTAAGAACGACCCCTTCCCTTTCACCCATTGTTACAGAATCGGATTATTGAATATATAAAATAATCTAATTTAAAACGGATACTGACAGTTTATGTAAACTATTAGATTATCTCCTGGAGTTCCATGTAGTGTTGTTAAACGGCTAGTTTTGAGCCGATTTTTTAAAAGGGCTAGCTCAATATTGGAGCCAGAAAAATATTGCTAAAGCCTCGAAATTTCGATAATATATGGCTAGACTTTGTTCCTTCTGGCAAAATTTTCAGGCTTGCGTAATATTCTTCAGGGAAATATTCATTAGCCGTTTTTAAAAATTGGCTCAAAACGAGCCGTTTAATAACACTAGTTCCATGTGAAATTTAGATATTGCTATACATACCCTATATAGAGGGGCTTAAGCTAAACGATTAAAAATTGAATGTATCTAATTATTTATTTGCGCGTAATTTAATTATTTTATTAGAAAATTTAACACAATTCATAAACATTTTATAGAATAGTTTTCAAGTATAAAAACGTAATTTACTGATGCGTGATGAAGCTATAGGTACAAAAGAACTACTCTAGGTATTCCTCATTTCCATCTAATTGTATTTTTTAAAAAAGAGTTCAGGGGAAAAATATGAATCCTTTACACGTTTGTGGGCAAGCCGTACGTATTTGTAAGCACAATAGTCCAAGGACTATCATTTAAACGTCTCTAGACTGATTAAGAGGGAAACCAGACAGTGGATGTCTGACTTAAATTTAGTGTTTAATTAGTCAGAGTTAAAAATATGATCATTATAAAAGAAATGAACCTGTAATCTTGTTGAAGGTATTTAAGTATTTGAAAAGGATGAGTAAAGTTATAGAATAGATGGATATTATTTTAGATAACTTATTTTAATCTTGAAATTCTTTTATATAGATTTTCTATTATATTTTATTTTATGAATTGTTTCCATGTTCAAGCCGCAACATCTTTCAATACTCGGTAAAACAAAAGTGTCGTACCTACTGTGCGACTTTCCCTTTCAGGTAACAGCATCTTATAGCGACATAGACTATGGGGTTTCTCAGTATATGAGCTCAGGAAATTGAATGCGTTTTTTCTTAAATGTGATGTGGGTTGGAGTATGTTTTGATAATTTCCTTTATCATTAATTAGTCTAGGATAGAAAACAATGTTTATAATACTTAAGCACTTATTGATAAACGTCAGAAGTTTCATGTTGTCGACTTTGCTAATTTCACAAGTTTTACAAAGTATAACAAGGGATGAGATTAAAGATTTGTAATCTTGTGAAGGCCGGTATCTTCCTTGTTTCCCAAAGCATGAAGTATTTTTACAAGGCTAACCTAGCATTTTTTATACTTAATTTAAGCTCTTCCTTTTAGCCACCTCTATTGTCTAGGGTAATCTTGAGATATTTAATTTTAATGACTACCTTAAACACGTCCCCAATATCAATATTCTGAGAGGTGTGTCTTGCTTAAAAAATCATGGTCTTGTTAAATTTTATTTCCAGTCCAACTTTCAAACTTACAGATTTTAATAAGTGGGTAAGATTGTTCTTCCAGATCTAATCATATAAAAAATAATAAACACTTTATATCCTCCCCAAACGAAATGTTTTTTATTATAATTTGTGGCATTATGAAGTTGAATTAAAGAGAGTTGAAGTATCATATCTAGTTAATAAAATTAAATAATGTGTAAGCATAATTTTAATTATATATATAAATAAAATTGCATATTCGAGATAAAAATCACTATTCGTGTTTATTTAGATTTCTAAAATTCTATCTATATAAGATATTTAATAGACTTTATGACGACGCAATTATCGATATCTATTTATAAGATAAAATAATGTAATTTTATTCAGAGCTATTTCCCGATTGCCACTTATTCCATAATATTAACTGGCATATCAAGTACGTATATCTTCTGATAGTGATGTTATTATTAAATAAGAAAAGTAATGGGCAAGCTGAAAAAAGCCTATCCACCCCACCCCCTTCAATTTTGTTTGATAACAATATTATCATAACTTTTGGTGAAATTTCCTAGGTAGGGTTTTAATATAATATTTTGATATGGGCCTTATAATAAAGCGATTTATATAAATTTTATATAGTTTAAAATATTAAAAAAATAAATAAATTATCTTCTGAATTAAATTTAGTCATTTCTTATATGAATAAGAGTGGGTCCAAATATATGAAATTAATAATAGAATGATGATTCCATTTTGGAATTTTGAACGGTTAGTTTTTTCCTCTTTGTTATTTTAATATAATATTTCTTTACCTTTTTTTTATTACATTCCTTTCCAAACACAAAATTTAATTAATTTTGGAAAAATTCGTAAAAACTGGTTAATGATTTTATTTTTTCTTTTCTCTAATTACGGAAAAAAAGGTGAGAACATTGGATAAATATATAAAACAGTAGCATGTTGAGACCTAATAATATCAGAAATGCAAACCTCTTTCGGAATGGTAGTAGCGTCATTATATCAATTGCTTAAGAAAGGAGAGAAACTTGTTTTGGAAGATGAATAAGAACGACCTTTGAGGAGTTAAAATGCAGAATTGGAAAAGAACCTAATTTAGTATGGTTTAATAATAAATTGAAGGTGACATTGGATGTGAACGCGTCTAATAAAAGTGTAGGAGGAGACTTATTGCATTGTATTGATAAATTAGAGAGGCCGGTGATATTTTTCTCAGGGATATTTAGAGCTGCAGAGACCTAGTATTCCGTGATTGAGTAAGAAGCGCTAGCCATCATTTTTAGATTAAAAAAATGTTGAAAATTTTGAATGGATGCAGGTTTGTTATTTATATGAATCATAAATCTTATATCTATTAAAAAGGACAGCAAAGAATTAATACTATGGCCCGGAATACAAATATGATTAATGCTAGTGGGCAGTTTTGATGTACAAGTGAAATATTGACGACGAATTTTAACTGATGAGGTGGGGGATCTATTAGACTATTTTTGAGTTTGTAATGGATAAAGAACGGGCTTAATTGATAGATGAGCTGTAATGTCTTTCCAAATAACCGCGTAATAGATTTATTTTGAGTTTCTTTAAATTATTTTATCGATTAATTATTTTACATTTATTTCTTATTATTATTAAAATCATTATGTTATTTTTATGTTTTTTTTTATCAATAAAATTGTATATTGTGCTCAAGATATATCACCTCCAACTAGAGAACTGCAAAGTAATTTTTTTCGCAACCCGAGCCCGACCCGAGCCCGAATTAAAAAAAATTTTTTGTCCGAGCCCGACCCGAGCCCGAGCACACATTTTTTAATCCAACCCGACCCGACCCGAGCCCGACCCGAATAAAATTTTGCAATTTAAGTTTTAATATTATAATAACCAAAAAAAAATTTATGTGTATTTATTCAGTTCAGCCACCTTAAATAAAAGTTTATTTGACGGCCATAATCTATTCAAGATATTTGCATTTTTAAAATTTGTAAAAAATATTATAAAACGATTAATATACAAGCGAATTTAAAAATTATAACGATTATATAATAAGCATCATTTATGCGAATATAGATATGATGTAAAAGTTAATAAATATATAAAAAATATAATGAACATATTATATTATATATTGACCTCATCAATATCATTATCAAAATTATCACAAAGTGAATAATTATGATATATAAATAAAGAGGCGTCCAGTTTATCTGGCTTTAAACGAGTCCTTCTCTCCTCAAAGGCCCTACCAGCAGCTGAAAACGCCCTTTCACTGCTAGCCGACGAAGCAGGGATAGCCAGGAATTTAAGAGCTAAAATACTTAAATTTGGAAACTCATAATGGTTTGTTTTCCACCATTTTAAAATATTATCGTCATCAACACATAATTTCGGATCTAGATATTTTTTTAGCTCGTCAACTTCGGCGCTAGCATCAGAATACGCATTGTCAGCCTCCCATAGAGAGAAGTCCAAAAACGTATCTACCACCTCTGTAGTTTCTTAAGAAAAAAATATTCAATAATAATATTAAGATATATATTTACATTATTATTTTTTAATAATTTTACATATTTGATGATTAATATTTTTTTTGATATATGATATTTTTTTATAAAATTTATGTAATTATCATTATTCAACATTGATTTAATAAAATTTGAATTTTTTGAATTTTATTTAGTGATAATAAAATAATTAAAGGAAGTACTGAAAAAGAAAATTTTATTTCAGTAATTTTAGGAAAATTTGTCTAACTTTTTTTTGGAAGTAAATATTAATCTAAGATTTTGTATTTATTATCTCCAATATTTTTTAAATATATACTCAAAATTTTAGATCTCAATTTTTAATATGTTTTGAGATATATCTAATCAAAATTTGGGGTAAAATAGACCCCACCTTTGTAGTTAAGGGAGTTTTTTCTACCTTTGTAGTGAAGGGTTAAAACAAATGTTAAAAAAGACAATGTATAGGCTAGTTAAATAATAAATAAAACTTACATAAAATATGTCTTATCTTGTAATTTACGAGAAACACAATTTAGTAATAAAATAGTTTGGTATCGGGTTGTTAGGTTTATAAAATAATAATTAATAATGACATGACATGTTAATATGATTGACATTTTAATCCTAAAATGTGATAAATATTAAATAATATGATTTTATAATTAATATTATAAATTATACTAACTATTTAAGATATTAATATTATTATATATATTTTCGGGTCGGGTCGGGTCGGGTTTTCGGGTCGGACAGCTTTTACAACCCGACCCGAGCCCGAACCCGAGAAAATTTTTTTTTGATGTTTGAACCCGACCCGAGCCCGAGGCTCGGGTCGGGTCGGGCCGGGTCGGGTCGGGTCGGGCTACGGACAGCCCGTGCAGTTCTCTAGCCGTTTATCAACACTATTTTTGAGCGTCACGATTCCATTGTTATAGAATGAGGTTGCATAATTTATTTTTTTAAATTATCATAATGTACTAAAAGTGTTCTTTTGATATTAAAAGATGCCTTACGTTCTATTTTAAGTTGAGCTGTTCCACTAAATGGATATATGTCGCATGGAAAAAAAGGAAATTAAAGTTTCGGGAATGTCTTGCTAAATGTTTTATAGACTAAAATCCTGCAAAAGTGTCATAAATCATAAAATTTATAAGATAATTTTAAGAAATTTTAAATATATTTTTATATATTATATAATATTACCTAAAAATTTTATTGATATTTTATCAAATTTCTGATACTTTATTTTTCTCAAATTTTATATAATACGTGATACGTGATATATAGCGCATATATGCCCTCTGACGGAATTAACAACAGAGCTACGCTAGGTTTTCCTCATTTTCATCTAATTGGAACACAAGTTAATTGGGGTGTAAAGTTAAAAATATGAGGACCCCTGTACACGTTTGTGGGCAAGCCACACGTAGTTGTACGCGCAACATTTCGAAAAATGTTACAGACGTCCATAGGCTTTAAGAAAAGGGTGGGCAGAAAAAAGAGCCTATGCCAAAGAACTGCTGTATAAGTTAATTACTTTAAAGGTGGGTTGTGGCTGATTTTAAACTTAAGTTTTTTATACTATCAAAATAAAAAATTTAAAGAGCATACCAATTCAATTTCGGTTTGTCCTGAACTATTAGCAACGCATACAGAAAATAAACTCTGGTTTAAAATAAATATATTCCAAATTTTCTATTAAATCCAAGTAGAACTCGGAGATGAATATTGTCGGTTAATGTGATAATACCAGTGTCAATATTTGCAAAGTTTAACGCATTTTTTTAAATTTAAATAAATTAAATAATTATTTCTGCCAAGGCTATAACTGCAGATAAAATGTGTTACACAAAATTATATTATTTCAGCAAACTGTAACTGCGGCTAACTATGAAATACATATATATTTAACAGACTAATAAATAAATTATAAAAATTCAAAATAATTTATTACAGTTTTGTGTGTCGAAACTTCTTGTAAAAAGCTTACCTACGAGTTCTTTATCATCTGTTTTTGCAAATTTTCTACCACTCAAAATTTCTATTATAATTATATACCAATTTTAAAAATATATTATAGAACAAATTAGTCAAAGCATATCTTTCCTTAAATAATCTATTGTATATGGTCATTTGGATAAAATGTTTTTTTAAAAAATTTAAATTAAGTAATGATAATTAACTTATTAACAGTAAAGGAAGATATGATTCGCAAAATCTTATTTAAGTGTTCTCATCTGACAGAAAAATCGATGCATATAAAAAAAATACCGATATTATTTTTTATAAATAATAATCTATTCTATCAAGGACAAATTTTTCGATTCCCTAAGCCTTAGTCAATAATATATATTCACTATTAAATTGCCGATTCCTTCATTAAATATATTTAAAACTTAGGATATAACTTATAGTCAGTTTGTGGTTTGCACATCGATTAGTCATTAATGGTAGAAGACTTTTTAGTTTTTAAAAAATTTATACATATTTTTTGAATCACTATTAAATTTGAAGTTTAAGGATATATATTAGAGGTCTGCATTGGGCGGGTTTTTAACAAGGCCCGCTAATTTATGTAGGCGTATGGATTAAATTTAAAAAACGGGCGGGTTAATGGGTGGGTTAAGAAAAATATTTAAACAAGAGGTACGGGCAGGGGGGTTAAAAAATTTAACTTTTATTTATTTAAAATCATTTAAGTAAACATTAAAAAAACATGCTACCTGAAATTTCAACAGTTAATATCAAAATACCGATAACTGAGGATGTTGTCGTCGGAAAAAATTAATTAGGTTAAAAATAAGATAGCATCCACGTCATAATTGAGCAACAACATAAGAAGATGTGGCTGTTATAGAGGAAAGCATTGCTTAACAAAATATTTAAATCCTAAAGTATCGAGTTTCATATAATTTAGCAAGATTTGGCTACTTAGTTTAGTTTAAGTTTAAAATTTATTAACAATTAATTTAAATCTTCTATTTTTATTTATTATTATTGGTTTAACTTTTTATTTATATATCTCACTTTCATAGAGGATATTATCAAAACGAATTACTTAAGTTGAAACGGCGAAAAGATTTATCAAAGCTATATTAGCTAGAAAAATATTGGCAATTCCAGCAACCTGAACGAGGAATTAGCATTGCTTGAAGGTTTTTAATATTAATAAATTGATTTTACTATTTATTATATCATGTAAACTCCTTATCCTTAATATATATTGAATATTTTTTTATGCATAACAATTTCCCTAAATATAAAATTTTATGTAGGGATCTAAGCGCTGAAACTAAATCATTTTTTAATTAGATGCTTAAAAAAAATTGAAAAAAATGAGCTTATTTGAATTTTATATGGGAGGAGTATGGTCGGGTAGATCAATATTTTTAAGACTAATGTATATAAACACTAATAAATATTTACCTTTTTAGAAAAATGTATAAAAAATTAAATAATAATTTATTTTAAGGATATTTTCGGAGCTTCTTATACAATATCCATCACAAGTTCCCAATGAAAAAGTTTGAAGAAATTTTAATTTTTTAAAATATTTCCGTTTTATTTATTCAAATTATTAATAAAAATAAGTCAAATTCATCATTTTAATATATTAATTAAATAAACCAGTTAAATGAGTAGCTACAATTTTTTTAGTTATAGTTACTCAAAAATAAAATAGCAGCATTATTAAATATCCACCTATTATAAAAGTATTGTGCTTTCGATCGCTACTTAAAGAATATTTTAATATGTCAAAAGTAACTTTTTAATTTTTTACATTTTCAGTGATAAATTTTTTTATAAAGCAATCTTAATTTCATCATTTATAAAATATCATTATTTATGTAAATTTAACTCAAAATTAAATTTTAATTTAATGTGAAGCCATAAGGCAAGTATTAACGGGGTGTGTATTAACCATTTTTTAAGCTAGATTCCAACTATATTTATGAAAATAATAGAGGCCACGAGTTTAAGTGACAACAAGATTCCGGGTGATATATATAATATAAATAAATCTGGCAAATTTAACATATATGTGACAATTTATTTTTATTTATTTACTTAGAATTGACATATTAATATAAAAATGATTTACAAAATCTCAAAAAGAATGCTATAACACGCACCGCTAAAGGCCTAAAGGTAACCCAGGTATTTTTCAAAATTATTGAATTTTCATTTTTTTAATTTTAAATTAATAATAAACAGAAGATTTTTTTCTTAAATATTAATTTCTATAGTAAATTAGTAAAGAATATAATATAACTACGTTTAAATATTTTGGGAAATTTCCAGCATTTATTTTTATTGCTTTTCTCTTGCTTTTTGTAAATAAAAAACAGGGTTAAAAATACAGTTTCTATTTTTATATCTTAAATTTACAGTTTTGTAGGGTAAAAAAATGCAATAGATTTTTACAAATAAGATATCTTATAAAATACAATTTATTTTTAACAAAAGAAAGTAAATATTTGCATTTTTATATCTTAAATTTACAATTTTCTAGGAAAAAAATTGGCGCAGAAAACCTTATCAGGCTTCAGTGTTTATAAAAATACGCGTTACGGTGAGGACACTACCCACATCTAACTCCAAAACCTAACTGTGAAACATCTCGAAAAAGTTTGGTTATTCTCGTAAATATATTTCAAAAAAAAACAGAAAAAAAACATCATAATTTTTTTTTTTAATTTAGAGAACCGAATATCAAGTTCCAAATCCGACCAAGTCTCAGAAAATATTTGTTAGCCTTCATTTACAAATACAAAGCATAGATATTAAATCGCATGCTTGAGGAATGCCTGCATTTAATCTCTTATCAGATATACAGATCTCGATATTGATATCTCTTTATATTTTTTGACGAGGTTGATAATTGTTGGGATGAATATCAATTTACCCATTTTTTAGGGTGTAATAAATCTAAATAGAATTATGTTAAAATAATTGCGTCATTTTATTTAAGATTTTGAATATTTTTCTAAAAACCAATTTCGGGCTTTTAAAAATTAAAAAAAAAGGATTTTGCTTCTTATTTTTGCTGATATTTACAGTTACCCGGTCAAACCTAAAAATTATCTTTTACCGACCCGCAGGTCGCCCTTTTAGAAATCAGGCCGCGCGGCGTCCCCTTATCGCATAATAATTATTAATCTAAATAAATTAACTAATTATTTCTGCCAATAGGCTGTAACTACAGATAAAATGTGGTGGGAGAATCATATTTCTTCCAGCAGACGGTAACTGCAGCTAAATATGAATTGCTACAAAAATATTTAACAGACTAATAAATAAATTATAAAAATTTAAAATAATTTATTACAATTATGTGTGTCGAAACATCTTGTAAAGAGCTTACCTACGAGTTTGTTATCATCTGTTTCTGCAAATTTCCTTATCTTCCTTTACATGATACATTGTTTTTAAGTGTATTGTGGATACCCATAGTTGATATTGAATTGTATTAAACGATAGAATAAGTATAACAAAATACTATTTAAATTATTCAAAATTTCTTTATTTCTTATAATAATCTTTTCCTTTAAAACTTTGACAATTTTTTTTAATAATTAATCTTTACAAAATAAAAACTAAAATTATATAATTATTATTTCTTCCTTTTTTATAAATTTAACAAAAATTTTTCAATGAATTAATTTTACAAAAAAATATCTTTTCAAAAAAATATATTATTATAATAATTATTATTATTTTTTTTACATTAAATCATAATAATTTTTTTCCTCCAATCAGATGTCTACAATCCATCTGATTGACATTTGAGGCTTATATATATATACATTTTTTTAACATACTAAGACACATTGTATGTGGTCATTTGCACAAAATGATTTTTAAAAAATTTAAATTAAGTAATGATAATTAACTTATTAACAGTAATGGAAGATATGATGAACCAAATTTTTGTTAAGTGTTCTCATCTGATAGAAAAATTGATGGCATATAAAAAAAAAATCCCGATATTATTTTTTATATATAATTTGAAATTTAATGAAATATATTTGAGGTCTTTATTGGGCGGTTTAACCCGTCTATACCCGCCCATTTAAGTGGGCGAGCGGAAATACGGGCGAGCAATTGGACAGGTTTTGAAAAATATTTAAACTAGGGGCGAACGGGCGGGAAGGTTAAAAAATATACAACTTTTATTTGTTTTTTAAAATCATTTAGGCAAACATTAAAAATAAACATGCTCCTTGAAATTTCAATTAATACCAAAGTTTTAGTTGAAATGGCAAGAAGATTTATCAAAGCTATCATGATTAGCTAGAAAAATATTGGCAATTCCAGCAATCTGAACGAGGAATTAGCATTGCTTGAAAGTTTATAGCATCAATAAATACTGATTTATATAATATTTAATTAGATTAAGTAAACTCCTTATCCGTAATTTATATTGAATATTTTATTTATGCTTAATATAGCAATTTCCTAAATTATAAAACTTTTTTGTAGGGATGTAATCGTAACTAAATTATTTTTTTACTAGATGCATATAAAAAATTGAAAGAATGACATTATTTTTAATATGGTAGGCGTAGGTTTATAAATAATTGTAGGGTTGATAAAGATTTTTAGACTAATGGGCGGGTGGGCCCGGGTATAAAATTTTAGACTAAAGGTCGAGTATGTATTACGGGTAGGCCTAAAACGAATTATTTGTTATTCGAAATTCAATTCGATTCGTATTTTACGAATACGAATAGCACAATTATTCGATTCAAAGAATCGAATATGAATAATGAGGAAAATTATTCGTATTATTCGTATTATTCGAAATTATTTATATATAAATATTCGTAATTTTTCGCAAATATTTTATTTGTATTTGTAAATTGTTGTAAGTATAATAAAAAAAGAAGTAATTAAATATTCCTAGTGGTATATCATTTTATTTTATTTCCTATTATCTTTATCAAATCCATAACTTATATTAATTGCTGTCAAATTTTAATGGAAGAAAAGGAAAAGCCCCAAAGTAAACAAAAATATAATTATTTTATTTTGATACTTTCTCTTTATTTAATCATTTTTGGTGTTAAGATTCCTGGCTAAGCCACTGCAATTAAAACTTCAAAATATTATTGTTAGTGATTATGGCAATGTAATTAATAGTGATGAAGATTTTATGATAATGATTATGATACTCTATCTGAATTAGATGATTTACTTTAAAATTTGATAAAAAAAATAAGGTTACTAAATGGGAAAAGAATTTTCCTAATCAAAGAATAAGAACTAGTCAAGAAAATTTAGTTATTTATCTGCCAGGAACTTAAGAATATGAGAAAGATTGTTTTGGCTAAGAAAGACGTTATGTTTAAAAAATTGGTTATTAACAAATTCAGATATACTATAATTATATTTTTTGTGTATTATATTTTGATGTTTATAAAATGAAATTATTGTATATTTTCAGAATATTTTAATAAAATTTGTATATTAGATTGAAGAAATAATTTAAAAATTTTTTATAAGCAATTCTAATCTATAAATTGGACGTTTTTGGCCAATTTGTTTGGATAACGTTATATGAAATCATTTGGTTTTATTTCGTTTATTTTCTGTAAATTGTTGTTGAGAGAATCCTTAAAAATGTCATCTTAAAACATTATATCTGTTTATAATTTTTTTGCAAAAAAATTATATATTTTTTATAAGCTTTATAAAAATTTTCGAATCGAATCGAAACGAATAATGATTTTATTATTCGTACGAATACGAATAATAGTATTATTCGATTCGATTCGTTTTTTTGTAGGCCTAATTACGGGTTAAGCGGGCGAGTTTAATTTTTTAAAATATTGGACAGACGGGCTTGTGGGCTAAACTCTAATATATATAAAAAAAATTAAGGATCTATAAGTTTTACCCTTTTTTAAACTTTTTAGAATGTTTGAACCGAAGGAATTTTTAGTTCTGTGACATATTTTAAAATTATTGCGATTAGCGTTACTATAAAAAAGTAGCGCGCTATGATTATAACTACTTCCAAACAAAAGTAGCTTCGCTACTAATTAGACTCAAAAAATAGCGCACTATAACTATTATATTTTACATGTATCATAGTTATTTTAATAGCTACTTAGAAAATTGTGTCTAAATTTTTTTTGTCCATAAGGGATAATAAACAAATATTGCTGTCCCAATTATATAATTTTTTATAAGAAAATAAAATTTACAATGAAATTTGAAATATAAAAATAATATAATTTTAATTATTATTTTTTTGTTTTTGTTTTTAAGATAAGATGATCTCAAAGTTTTCATCTAGCAAATAATATATTTTTTCTTACCAAAAAAATTTTGTTAAATGGGATGAGGGTAATAAATTTAATGAAGATGTTCTACAAGGCAACTCTTTAAATTATGAGATCTAATATGGATGATCTCAAGAAATTTGTTATATAATCATTATGATTTTTATCATCCATTGGAAATATATTAAAAAATTAGATAACTCAGATGCTTTCGTTTTGTTATTTTTTTTAGAAAGAAGGAAAGAAAGAAAAAAAGAAGGGTTGAGGTTCAGGTACAATAATCCTTATTATTTTAGCCTAGTAAAACTTCCTGTTTATATTTTTCCCCTCTGGCTACCTAAGGCTAGATATATTATTTATTCAATCAAGATATTTATTCCAATTATTCTTATTTTAATTTCCAGATTTATTTTTACTCGAATCTTAACCAAGGTAAATAAGGCGGAGAGTGCATCAAAATGACATAGGTGTATATCTTACGGGGGTTTATCACTGCTCACTGTAGTAATTTAAGGAGTATTAAGAAATAGTTATTTCTACTTATTAAAGCAAATTAATTTTATATTCAGAATTCTTGATTGTTATTTGTGTAATCTTACTTTCTATGATTTTATTTTTCTTATTTCTGTGAGGGTGGGCAGCCAATGTTAAATATTAGAACTATGGATTAGTGTTGCATAAAGATTTTATATTAACAAAGGATTTAACTAAAATTATTTTATTAATATCTGAGATATGAGTCAATGTTCACATTTATAAAGTCGGAGTATTCATAATTTCAATATGAAGGACACAAAATACATAACTTCTGGACAATAAATAAAATTAAAAAAATCCTCACACTCTGCCAAAACTTGCCCCAGGTCTTGTTGACTTGCTTTTGCAAATTATAAACAGTTTTAAGTGGCAACAAGTTCTTCCGGGGGATATATAATATAGATGAATCTGGTTATGTGACAATTTATTTTAATTAATTACTTAAAATGACATATTTATATAAAAATGATTAAAAAATCTAAAAAAGAAGGCTATATTTAACACGCCCCGCGAGATACTCCAGGTATTTTTAAAAATTATTGAATTTTTATTTTTTAAAATTAAAATTAATAAAAAAACAAGAAGATTTTTTTTCTTTAATATAAATTTCTATTAAATATTTTGGAAAATTTGATTTTTATTGCTTTTCTTTTTCCTTTAGTAAATGAAAAAACTAATGGCAATACAATTATTTTTATATTTTAAATTTACAATTTTCTGAAAAAAAATTTTTTAAATATAGGGTGAATTTTTTTATAAATAAGATATCTTATAAAATACAATTTATTTTTAATAAAAGAAAGTAAATATTTGCATTTTTATATCTTAAATTTATAATTTTCTAGGAAAAAAATTGGCATTAGACGGATATTTTTTTTTAAATAATAAGATATTTTGTAAAATAATAATGACTCACAATTAAAAATTATTTAAAATATCAAGCCAGTTAAGAAATAGCATCCATTTTATTTTTTTAAATTTATAGTTAAATTGCAATTGAAATATTTGATAAATTGAAAATTTTATTTAAAAATTAAAAAAAAATGTTTAAGTTAATTCCAATTATACTCATAGTTTTTACTCTTCACGAGTTCAATAGTAAGTAAAATATACATATTATTTTAGCTAATACTATTATGTATATTTTTTCTACTCTACTACACCTCATAATTATATAATGTATCTTGATAAAAATTAAAAAAAAAAAATTACTTTCTATTCGCCTCATTTTTGATTACCATTAAAAAAATAAATTTGCCATCTTTTATAGGCATATACAAAATTTATAATATTGACCGATTGATATTCAATTAAATTTTCTTTAAAAAATTTAGGATTTTTTATAAGTCACCGATTCAGCTCAAATATTTAAATTAAAACATATAATTAAATAAATATTAAAATTACCTAATATTGTTTTTATATTTTTCTTTTTTATTAAATATCATCTAAGAATAGAATATTAATCATTTTCTTATGGGATCAATTATAAAACATTTAACTAATATATATAATAACATTTTATTATAAAAAAATTTAGCTGTTAGCTCAAGTAAGTATTTAAGATTTTAAAAGTTTATAAATTATTATATATTATATTGGAACTTTTTTCGATGAAAATTTGTTTTAATTTGTTTATTTAGAGATATATAAAATTTTAACATGATAGACTATTTTGATACTGAAATAGTTTTAATTTTCTATAAAAATAAACTCTACTATATATCTGTATCTAGTGTCTAGATGACAGGAATAGGATGGGAGAAAAATGCATCTTTATATCCTTGAGGAGGGAGTAAGAGGTAGGCTCCCAGGGGATAGGAATAAGAATATATTTTTAGGGTGGGGAGTAGAGTGTAAATTTTAGGCATGGTGTTTCCAATATTTTTTATATCATTTTTCTGTTTGTGTATTAATAAAATTAGGGGTAGGTGAGATCTAATTGACCTTTATAAATAAAAAACTTTCTATTGTCCCCAAACAGAATATTAAGAATAAACCAATCCTAATAGCAAAAAATTTTATGTTAAGTTTATGATTTAAAGCTGTAAATATTTGAATTACTTTCGTAATTTTAAGGCATTATAATTTATAATATTCATGGTTAGGGCTTGATTTTAGCTGAGAATTTTGTTTCTATCTTCAAATAAATTTTTTTATTCTTCAAACAGTGCTAGTATTTTTTGTTTAATTAATTATAATATCAATTTTTATCAATATCGCAGGTAAGAATATAATTTATACTTTACATTGTTTATAAATTGTTGGGCCTAGTGCTGCTATTAGGCCTACAAAAAAACGAATCGAATAATTGCGCTATTCGTATTCGTACGAATAATAAAATCATTATTCGTTTCGATTCGTCGAATATTCGATTCGATTCGAAAATTTTTATAAAGCTTATAAAAAATATATAATTTTTTTGCAAAAAAATTATAAACAGATATAATGTTTTAAGATGACATTTTTAAGGATTCTCTCAACAATAATTTACAGAAAATAAACGAAATAAAACCAAATGATTTCATATAACGTTTTCCAAACAAATTGGCCAAAAACGTCCGATTTATAGATTAGAATTGCCTATAAAAAATATTTAAATTATTTCTTCAATCTAATATACAAATTTTATTAAAATATTCTGAAAATATACAATAATTTCATTTTATAAACATCAAAATATAATCACAAAAAATATAATTATAGTATATCTGAATTTGTTAATAACCAATTTTTTAAACATAACTTCTTTCTTAGCCAAAACAATCTTTCTCATATTCTTAAATTCCTGGCAGATAAATAACTAAATTTTCTTGACTAGTTCTTATTCTTTGGTTAGGAAAATTCTTTTCCCATTTAGTAACCTTATTTTTTATCAAATTTTAAAGTAAATCATCTAATTCAGATAGTGTATCATAAATCACTATCATATCTTCATCACTATTAATTACATTGCCATAATCACTAACAATAATATTTTGAAGTTTTAATTGCAGTGGCTTAGCCAGGAATCTTAACACCAAAAATGATTAAATAAAGAGAAAATATCAAAATAAAATAATTATATTTTTGTTTACTTTGGGGCTTTTCCTTTTCTTCCATTAAAATTTGACAGCAATTAATATAAGTTATGGATTTGATAAAGATAATAGGAAATAAAATAAAATGAAATGATATCCACTAGGAATATTTAATTACTTCTTTTTTTATTATACTTACAACAATTTACAAATACAAATAAAATATTTGCGAAAGATCACGAATATTTATATATAAATAATTTCGAATAATACGAATAATTTTCCTCATTATTCATATTCGATTCGAAATTTCGAATCGAATAATTGTGCTATTCGTATTCGTAAAATACGAATCAAATCGAATCGAATTTCGAATAACAAATAATTCGTTTTAGGCCTAGCTGCTATACGACTCAATTTTTAAAAACATCTAAACCAATATTTTACCCAAAAATAATATGCAAGCCTCGAGATTCCTATAATAGATGAATAGATGTCGAAACCTTTCTGCCATCTAGAAGCATAATTTCCAGACTTGCGTAATATGGCTAAAATATTGGGTTAGCCTTTTATTAAACTCCACACGCTTAACAACACTAGTTGGGTCATAAAAGTTTAAAATAGTTTATTATATTCTTATTTATTTACTTTCATTTTCAATTCTGTTTTTATTAATTAAAGGTTATGGAAGAAATAGAAAAGGTAATGTATATTTTTATGATAACTGATAGATAGAGTATTTCTTTTAATTTACAATAAACTTGTCATAAAGCTGTGTGTCCATAATCTAAAAATAACACGTTTGATATCTTCTAACACTTAATAATAAATAATTTTTTTCAATGAGAAGAATCGATAACCAGCAGATATACCATTTGATGGGCCCTCCTAGACAAGATTCTAAAAAAAATTATCAGCCCTTTATTAAATATGGTTTCACTAAGGCCTATTATCGTACAATTGAAAAATTATAACTAATAAATTATTTTTTGAAAGAATATATTAATTTATAAAATATATTGACACAATAACTAAAAATATTGAAAGTAATATTTAGAGTTACAAAGGATTATTTATTTTAAATGTAATATTTTAACGCTTATTAATCCTTTATTAATCTGAGTAAAAATTATCAGACTCAAACTAATGATATAGTATAGTTTATAAGTAAATTTTTTTGTGATTAGAAGTCAAATCTTGCTGAGTTAAATTGGCAGAAATGTTAAATCTGTTCCTCATGTTTGTGTTGTTAAACGACTCGTTTTGAACCCATTTTTAATTACGGCTAACTCAATATTTTCACCAGAAAAATATTGACTAAGCCTCGAAATTTTCACACTATATGTCTAGACCTTTGCTCCTTCTATAAACAAAATTTTCAGGCTTGCTTTATATTTTTCTGGATAAAATATTGAGTTAGCCGTTTTTAAAAATCGGCTTGAAACTAGATGTTTAACAACCCTACCATGTCACAACAACACTCAGAAACTTTGACCACAAGTCACTTTCCTTCCTGAAGTAGTTAGGAAGAAAAATTTATATCACCGTGATTTTAAAGAATATTTCTATTGGAGATTTTTATTTCAAATTTCTTCTAATTCATGGCTCCATATAGTTTATTATCATTCATCATTTATTAAACTAATCTAGTCTTTATTTTAGTCTTTAAATATGTTAACCTTTTTTTTTTGTTTTAACACATATTTAATGCATATTACATTGTTTTGTCTTAATAAATTTAAATATATTTTAAAGTATATAATTTATGATATGATATTTTTTTTAAATAAATTAACATTTTATAAATTTTACAATTAAATAATTTAAAATCACATTATAGTATACAATCGAATTTATTATTCCTACAATTTAATTTTCAAGTTATTATTCTTATTAACATTATTGGTTTGTGCGAGATGTATGCTTAGCAAACAAATGTTGGCAGATTCGAACCCCTGAGTGGACCGTTTTAATTAAAAAAAAATTAAATGATTGATAGTAAACATTTTTATAAAAATAATTTATCGTTTAGTTTGTAACCTCAATTATTTTTTCCAAAATTATTAAATTTCCATTCCCCAACACTCTTCAAAATAAAATTGAGGTTATATTCTGGGTTGATTATTTTCCGGTTACTAAATGAAAGATATATATTACAAATTTAGAAATGGAAATGCAGAAAGATACAAATAATTGAAGGTGGTTTTAAATAAATTAGTGAACAACAAAACGATGTCAGTTGCCAATAATATTAGAATTCAAGAGAATCTCGGATAGACTTATGATAATAAAACTCTGCATTGGTTAATCGATACTATGCATCATTTCTATAAAACTTATCAAAGTGGTAGCAAAGAAAAGAAGAAATATTATATTTAGCCCCCCCCCCCTAAAGATGACAACTTAAATGTGCATGTGGAAATGACAAGAGAATGCTACAAAATATACGGATTTATTGGGATTTGCACATTACTTTTTTTAAGAAAAAGGATAAACATTTAATAAAATATAAGAGCGGTACACGAAAATAGAAAACATTGTGATCTCATGTAAAAAGCTTAAATGTATAATAGATTGCAAATTGATTCCATGTGAAGACGTTGCTTCACAACAAAAGTTATACTAGTCAGGGATGTACACCTTACAAAATTAATACAGGACAGCGATAATAAACCAGTATCAAATGGAGGAAATTATAGTCAATAACAGATGCGAGAGAAAAATTTAAGGGATGTAAATGGAGCTCTTAAAATAGTTATAAATAAAAAAGACAAATTAACAATAAATGGAAAAGAAATAATAAATAGATGGGAAATAAAATTTTATATGTTAGAAAGTTCATATTTTGTTTGTCCTACTTTGAATGTGCGTAAAACTTGGTGATAGAATTTGATGAAATATGCAGAATTGATAATTTATCCCTCTCTCAATTTTAAATATTGAATTACATTATGAATTGAGAGATAGATATATTGCTAAAATAAAAAGTATCAGTTCAAATGGAACAAAGTATTTTAAAATATATTTAAATTAAGGATTTAAAATGAAAAAAATATTATATAACCAAAAAACTAATTCTCATTTCATTATTTATAATAATATAAACAGAAAAAACATTAAGAAACATGGGTAAATTAATATTTCCTAATTATAACAAAATTATATTAGAGATAGATAGTATTTTTAATTTTTAATTGTACACTTTTTGTCAATTAATTTGGTTTATATAATAATAAACATATGAGATATTGCCTTAAAACGAGAGGAAGATATGAAAGAAAATGTAAGGAAGAGACTTTTTAAACAACTCTTTTTTTAATTTTAATCATATTGTTCAATTTTAATTTTTATAAAAGTAATAATTAATTAAAAAAATATCACTATACACTATAAGGTGAATAAATATATATTAAATAAAACTGATTTTATAAATATTTCAAAATTTTTAACAAGCCTATATGCTTAATTATGCCCTATCTAACTAATATGTTAACAATTTTTTAATTATTGGCGTAGCTAGCCATATTTATAAAGCTATTCATGAATGATATAGCTAAAGAAATATTTCACCCTAAGTCTTGGAAAGGGTTAATGGCATAAATGGGAAATAATGACTTTTTGCCCAGGGAAAAAGGTTATCTCTTACTGAGGGCCTTTAGAAACCCAAAGAAATTTATGCAGAAATTATAAAAAAGAGAAAAGAGAAAAAAATAATAAACGTTTTATGTGAACAAATTATGATAAAAGTTATTTTTGGAAAAAAGAATTTTATTTTTTAATAAAGAACCGACTTTATTATTCCTTTTTCATTGCTGCTTTCCGAAAATTATATTTGCAAGTGTGGGAAATTCTTTGAAGAAAGTCTTGCAAGAATTTTTACGATTCATGGGTCAAAGATCTTTTTAAGCTGCTAGGTTATTAAATTTCTAGTTAATTTAAGAAAATTATTTTGTAAGAAGTTTTTTTATTAATTAAAACCACATTAATTGATGTAATCTTGATTTGAGTTGGAATTATTAGTTGAAACATATTTAATAATCCGAAAATTTGTACGTCATTAAATTTTGTCCTTACTTTTGGCAGTGTTCAAATTAATGAACCACCAGACGCTAGTCTACTCCTGAACCTCTAACCAAGCTGTACTTTATATTGTGCTTTGGCTTAGAGACGAGACTTCATGGTCAGGGCTAAACTCAGGACTCTATGGAATGTGACATCTTTTAGTATTTCGGCAACTCTTCAGGGTAAAGTGTACGCATCCCTTATTTAATATTGAAATATATATCACCCATATAAACTGATCACGAAGTTGGCAACCTATTTCATATTTGAATACACATGGTCAATCCATTTTTTAACCGAGAAGTGATTTCTATCATCCATAGATCTAATTTTAAATCTCTCAGATTATTTAAACCAATTTATGCTAAATAAGTTTTTCCTTTAGAACGTTCTTAGCTGATAACCCCTGTACGCTTAGAATATCTTTATTATTATTCAAATAGTCTTCAATATTCTTATCATATCCATTAAATTGTGGGTTTGATTATGATTAACATATGATAATTTTTTTACTGATTGAAAAATCATCATAGTCATTTTTAAGAATGCTAAGAGCATTTGCATTCTAACATAAGTAATTTGATATTGCATCACAAAAATTGTTATAATTTCGCAACATTGTTTAATAGAGCTTATGCACTAGTTGAAGGATTATCATCATCATTTTTAAGATTGTTTATAAGACTCCTTGCATTTGTTGAGGTATTCATATGAAAATTATAGAAATTCAATCCAAATCCATCCTTGACATAAATTCCTGGCGGGGGAAAATAACCTAGCGAAACATTTTTAAGCAATTTGTTTAAATTAAATATTATCAATTACCTCCCTTCATTTCAATCTTTTTTAATTAAAAACTATTTTAATATTCCCAAAATCATCTGCACCCTGAGAACTTCATCTTTAAATGTGATTTTCTAGTTTCCCATCAATTTAAATCATGGGTCCTCTCGAAAATATATTGAACATAAAATTTTCCTACTCATCCTGGCTTCAGGCCACCATCAACAGGTCAGGTATGCGTATCCGATCCCTGCCACAACCTTTTCTTTCAGCCAGTATTTCATCCCGTCTAGCTGCTCAAATTATCATCGTAATGAATACTCCTATAGATCCTAACCTCATCCAGGACCTTCTGGGACAGTAACAGCTTGTTCACCCTCTATCGGTCTGCCAAAAGCTTAAAAAAGACAGAGATGCTCCTTTGATTGCTCGTATCCTTAAATATCTCAATTCGAAGAGACCCTTTTGTCCATCTTAAAAATTGGTCACAATAAATTATTCTTTTCTTTTGAATTTTGAATTATATCTTTTTGTTTGACATAACTAAAGTTGATATCATTATATCAATTATATAAGAATTTTGGTTAAATATCATCTTTAATTCCCTCTTAGGAATAGTTTTTAGAATAAATTTATAATTTCCAACATATAAAGTTTTTCAAAATGACAGAAAAGGCTCGTCTTGAAAAATAGTCCCATGCCGCCACTCATTTAAAATCATATTTTAAATGATTTTCATGCTAGGGTAAAAGAATTTTTTTCTTTTATATAAGATGATTTTGGGGTAAAAAATATAAATTAATATATTTATTCTTGAGAAATTATAAAGTTTTAATGGGTTACTTTTTCAGGTATGAATCATGCAATGAATTATAAAAATTCATGCTGTCTACTCGTGAAAATTATAAATTTAATTGTATATTTTTGGTAAAATAATTAGTCCCTAGAGTTTGTCCTATCCCTTAGATCCATTTTTATATTTATTTAAATAGCTTTTGAACTAAGAGATAGTATTTTGGTTTGTTTAAGTGTTTTGTGGTAATGTTATATTTTTCGCATTTATATTTCTTTTTTCCTTCTTTTTAGGCTTAGTCTTGTATATATAATAGGCTAAACAGCCAGATATTCAGTAATAAGTCGAACCAGGACAAACGATTATTCTATAAAATAAGGCTACGTTTTACTATAACCCCAAAATATATCCGTTTCCTTTAATAGTTTATTCTACAACTTTTTATCATAATTTTTTTTTAAAATATTTTTCAAAAATGTTTGAAAAATAATGTAGGTAAATAAAAATAAGTAACAAAGTAGAGTATAAAAATAACTTTTTTTAAAAATGATTGATATATAAATAATATTATTTTTATTCCTGTGTATCATAATAATAATAATGAAACAATAATGAATTAATTATAGTATTTGAATGGCCCTTTTAAATTCAGTATATTTTCCAGATCCAATTTATATATTGAATATGTGAAAATCAGATAAATTAAGTAGAAAAGAAATTTAAGAATTTATAGTAAAATGAATGTAAAAAGAATTAAAATATCCCCAGGAAACATGAGAGACATTTATAATGAAGTGAATTTTTAAGGGACATGAGAATTTTAATTAAAATAACCTTTTCTTTAAATTTATCTATTTTATATTTAAAACAGAGTTACATTTTTGTATGGACAAGAAAAAAAATGCCCAATTTTTAAGATTTTTTTTAAAATTTATGTAGATTTTTGACTATCCCATTCTTAATTTTAATTTTGTACTCTAAAAAAACATTTCTAGTTCTAGGTCATTTGATTTTTATATTATATCAGTTTAGAGTTGTAATATTTAAATTTATTATTCAAGCTCAAATAGTCTAAGGGATATTACTAATCGAGATAAACAAATATCGCCCTCTTTATAAATTCATAGGCTTTGATTTAATAATATAATGTAAGTAATATGACCCCCCCCCCTTCCATTTTTTAACCTAAAATAGTATATTACCAATATTTCTAACTAAACATAATGAGCAGAAAAACTATTTAAAGGAAAAGGTAATAGATTTATTAATTATTAACTAGGTTTTTAAATTTAATTTTATATAATCAGATAAATGTTTTAAAATCATTTTCTTTAAATTCTTATAAATAGTGTTTCAAATAATCTGGGCCTGATTGCTGGTCGATTAATTTAAATTAAAATGCTTTTGTAAAGTTAGTTCTATGCATATTAATAAAGTTGACAAAATTTCAAAATGGTCTTAAAAAAATATTTGGCTTATATTATAATCTGAATAGAAATCTAATAAGAATAGTATAAAAGATCACTAATCTTCTAAAGTCACTTTTTCAAATTTAATTTTTTGAATAAATATTGCAAATTTAAAATAGGAATAAAATAAATCCAGGAGCTTCTGCCCTTTTCTAAACAAATCTTACTTTCACATGATATATTTATTTCTACTCATTTATGTTTAAAATATTTTAAGTGGGGTAGGCATGAATATTTTAAACTATGATTTTTTAACTTTGATTATTTGAAACATGAAACAGTTAAATTCTCTAAAGATAAAGCAGGTAAATTTTTTTTGTACATATGTAATACAAAAAATATATATTATATTTTAAATATCATAATATTAACCATTTAATAAAATTTATTAAAATAACATGGACGATTAGGTCCTTATTGTTAGGAAGTATAAGGTTCATGTCTTCTGAAAATTTTTAGGAGCCAGCCACTCTTTGATAGTTTAAAACAAAATTTCATTTTTGTTGTTAATAAAGTTGAAAAATCTAGCACAATAGAGGAAACTGGTGCTATTTCGTATTTTTGATTTAGAGTACCATAAAATTGTGAAAATATGATTCTTTACAAAACCAAATGTGTGAAAACTTCGATTATTAGGCTATATTTATTATACAAAATATTATTTTCTCCGAACGAAGAGAGAATCATCTTTTGTTAGGTCAAGCTCGGGATATTCCCGGATACATCGAGATATTTACGAACAAATGTTTATTTGCTTTATTTAAATGGAAAATTATTTTAAAATCGACATTATAATATAAATAAACTTTATTAATGAATTTAATGATCCTTGAGGCCCATCATTGACCAAATGTATGATATGATTATTAATAAACACTTTATCTTAGTGCATTAATAAAATTTTGCTATAATGTTTATTACTCATTTATGATCATTTATCTTTTTAATTTTCACATTTTAAAAAATTATAAAAAAAATTTAAATGATGAAAACATTTTTCAGAGGTAATATCTATATAAATGCTATCAGTATCATATAAATCAACCTTGATCTTTGAAATTTCATTTTATATTTGTTAAGAGGTCAAAGTTGTTCACAGTATCTATTTTTTGGTGTGGAACGTAAAAAATTAATTTTACTTTTAGTCATTAAATAAGGTTTATATTTTTGTATTAAAATTTTTCCAAAGTGTCCGAAGCTCATTTTTTTTTTCATAAAGTATTATACAAACCAGGCGCGTACGCAGGAATTTGGTCTGAGAGGGGGGGGGGGGGGGATAATAAAATTTTTTAAGAAATATTATTGTTTTTTTAAAGTATCAAGCAAAAATTTATTAGAACTAATAACTATTTCTAATACACAATTTTAAATTAATGTGAATTAAAAAATATTTTAATTTGATATAACTGGAGATATAGAAAAACTATAAAATAAATGTGAATTATAAAATATAAAGTGAATATAACCACTATATGAATCGCTTAAATGACCCAAATATAAATTTAAATTTTTTGAGCCTTTAAAATTTATATACATAAAAAATTTAAATGTTGGACACAAAATGTTTCTTAGGAATAATTTTATTTTATATGTTATAATTTTTCAATTATCTCATCCTTTCTTGTCGTCAAATGCCTATGAATATTGAAAAGATCCAAACCTTTCAATCTACTTTCAGAAGTTGTAGTTCTTATTATTTTTTCAGAGACCTGCAAGCCTGGTCCCGGGTTCGGACCGTATTTTAATTTTTTAAATATACCCGGACAGGGCCCGAAATCCGGGCGGGGCCTGAACATTTTTCTAAAAAAATATCCCGGCCGTTGTATATTTTAAAACAGCCATTTGAAATCTTTATTATTAACTATAAAAATCAAAAAGAAATATAATTTATTTTTAAAAAATCCGGGCCGGGCCTGAAAATTTATTTCAAAAAAACCGGTCGGGCCTGAAATTTTTTTAAAACACAAACCAGGCTGTAAAATTTAAAAAATTCGGGCCGTGCCCTGCAAATGGTACTTCTGCAGGGCTCTGTTATTCTTCAAAAGAGATTGTTCTCTCATTAGTTTACTAATGGGATGAGTTGCTAATATATATAAACCCTTTTAATACATTGGTTGAATTGCAAAGCATTTATAGTTTTTTTGGGACTATATCAACCATAGTTAATTTTATAAACATAATTCAGCTAAGGCATCATAAGATACTTTAACATCTTCATGATAAAAATCTAACAAATATTTTTTTTTCTATCACCATCTGAAAAAAAGTTGGTAAAGCTTTTGTGAAAGTAATATCTTTGGTAAGTGCTGCATGATGAATTAAAAACCATTCATTTATTTGTAAATATATCTAAGAGAGGGGACATTTGTTTTATAATACTCTTCTACTGATCCTATATTAATGTTTTTACGATGAGCTTGCCTTCCTGCAAGTCGAGGGAGATTAACATTAAACACGTATGGCTCTGCTTTTGACTCAACAATAATATATAAAATATGAAATTTTTCATCAACATTAGCCCTAATTTCCTTAAGTTCTAATAAAATGCTCTCCGCTATTCTCATCTTCTTAATCAAGTCAATGTCATGTTTTTGAAAAGTATTACATATAGTTGTATAATTAATTATACATTCTAATGAGGAAAAAAATGGAATAAGCATTGAATCCAATAATTTTCTTGCTTCTAAGGAAATATTTCTTTCAGACCATTGTGATATTTTAGTAATAGCAAATAATCGGCTCTTCTAATTCCATAAAAGCTCTTACTTCTTGATGGCCAAGACTCTATCTCGTTGGACAAGCTTGCAATTTTTTTCTCCCTGTTGGACAAGGAGTTTCAGAAATAATTATTATTTGACTAGAAATTTGAAAATGGTAGATAAATATTATGCCACTAAAAATTTGAAAATATTAAGTAAATATCACGCCGGAAAACTTGAAATCGAATTAATTGATAAAATAACTTAGTAGATGAGTGTGATAAATTAATGTAATTAAATATTTAATATGAGATAGGAATAAATATTAACAAATATAAATTAATAAAAACAATAATATTGTTGAAAAATATATCCGGCACCCCCCCCCCCTCCCGCTGCGTACGCGCCTGATACAAATCTATTTTAAATATAAATTTCAAATCTCAAAGTCAAATAGTTTTCAAACATCAAAGGTTGTCTTGATAGTTCCCGTCTACCTACTTTCTTTCTTTATGGCACTTTTGCAACATTTATAATGGTTTAATTGCATTGCACGATTTTAAGTCTACGTTAAATCTAAAATAGGGAATTATATATTACTCAATTCGGCATGACAATTTTGCTTCGTATAATATATTAATAGTCTAGAAATTAAAGCCACATCTAGCTATAACCTCGATTTAATATATTCATGGTCTCCCATAAATGTTCTTACGAGAAATCATTTTATCATGATATTTTTTAAAAAATATTTTAAAATAAATACATAATAAATACTATATGCAGAAGAAAGAAAGAAAGATATCATTTATTTATTTATCTGTCATATGATTGGCTGATTTTTATTTATTTTTTTTTAAATATTTTTTTGTTAAATGATATTTTTATTATAGAAAATTATTTAGCCATTTTTTGTAAAAAGATAAATACAAATGAGATGTACAGGATAAAAATTAAATAAAGGAAAAGGTAAATTGGGTAAAAAAAATTTATGGATTGTAATATGCCATGCAGATTTGTAATTTAGATATCTTTTCCAATTGTTTTTATTTAGATTGCATAATTTTATGAATTATAATTGTCTTTAACAGATTCTTCTTCAATAATCACTTCTCACTTATATAATTACTTATAAGCTTTATTTCTAATTGCATATTAGCTGAGATACTTGACTCTTTATTTAAAATATTTATTTTCAAATTTAACATATAAAATGTATAATAAAATTATATTCTATATATTTATAATAAGAAATGCTTGAATAATATCTTCTAAAACATTTTAAAAGATATTCAATAAATTTATATTTTCTCCTTCTTTAAATAAATATTTGCTTATAATCTTTCATAAGCTGGGGCTTCCTAGATTTAACATATTTTGTTTTGAGGTCACGTCAAAGACGCTTTATAGACAGGGTATATGCTTCTATTACCTCACTAAAAATATTATTTTCTTATAAATATTTAAAACATTTATTCACACTATTAAAAAAATTTATATAATTTTTAAAAAAAATCTTAAAATTTAATAAATTAATGCAAAAAAATATATATAATTAACAATCAAAGTTTGTGACAATAAAAATATTAAAATAAATAAAATTTAACCAATCATATGACAGATAAATAAATAAAAAAATAGCCAATGGCAATTATGGCTCCTATACCACAATCTTACCGAAATAAATTAATAAAGCTTATTTTCTAATGATTAAAATTTGAAAGATTTGCTTTTATAGATTTATAATTCTGATTTAATTTAACTACCCTATTTACTTGCTTATATTTTACTTAATTTGATTTACTACAAAAAAAACAAATCTATTTAATATCTAATTTTAAAGTTAAATATTTGGATTTATTAGTAGTGCTGAAATAGCCCTAAGACAATTTACTACCCAGCCATACACATATATCATTATCCTTAAGTATTCTTAAGGGATTCGATAATAAAAAATATAAAATATATGATCCTCCATCTCCATATCTTCATGTTTTCACCAATAATCATATATTACTTATCCTTAAGTATTCTTAAGGGATTCGATAATAAAAAATATAAAAGATATGATCCTCCATCTCCATATCTTCATGTTTTCACCAATATTCATATATTACTTATTTTTTTTATAATAAATTAACAGATAAACTGGATAGAGTAACAGGTAAATGTAGACTTATTAATAATTAGATTTTTTTATTTTAATCAAATAAAAGTTATAAAATATGAGATAAATTCATTTTCTTCTGTTTCTTATAATTAGAGTTTAGACTAATTTTAGCCGAATTGGTGATTGACTAATTCAAATAATAAGAATAGTGTAAAAGATGACTAATCTCTTAAATGCTTACATTTTCAAATAAATAAATTTTTTGATTATATATTATAATTTGAATTAGGAAAATAAATATAGAGTAATATAATATAGTGTAAAAGGTTAGAAATGCTTGAAATCGTATTTTCATATAAACTTTTGGCTTAATTGGTCTAAATTTTAGATAATTAAATAAATATTAGGTAAAAACTGACTAATATCCTTAATGTTCCACTTTTTATAAAAATTTAGTTATACTTTAAATGTAAATTATAATTAAAAAAAATATTCCTGAGTAATTTATTATTTAAATAACAAAATAAATATAGCGTAAATTATTTTTAATATTATAAGTGATCTACAATAAATATTTGTAACTGGATCATTAAATTGAATTAACGTTATTATTTACTTAACTAAAATCGAATTAAATCTATAAAAATTTTATACATGAATTTTAACCTAACTACTGGTCTGTGAACCGGTTTAATAATTTTTAAGATTAACATCAAATAATTTTAATTAATAATTTTTAAGATTAACATCAAATAACTTTAATTAATAATTAGATAATATTCTTCAACTATAAAATTTATTCATTCTTGTTGAATATGTTGATCGATGTTATTTTATTATTTATTTTGGCAATTGATTTATTTCTTTATATATCAAGTATTTATATTTAATCGGTCAAAATTTTATATTAACATTTTTTATACATCAATTTGTATTAGTTATTTTTTTTATATTGTTTAAAATAAAGGATATATAAAATGAAATTGTTTTTGTTGAAAATATCAGATAAAAAAATGTAATTTATCTTTTGAAATAAAAATGTAATATATCATATAATAAAATTTAAATTATGATTTAAATTAAAAAATCAATGAAAAATGTGTAATAATTATCTATGATAAAAGTGGAAATAATCCAATTCCAACAATTCTCCTTATATGTTATAAATAATTTGTTTTTTTTCCGTCAATTGATTTTTACAAGTGTAACCAGTTTTAGGCATTATTTTAAATTTTAAATCTAATTTTACTAAAAATGTATTCCCAAGCATGTTTAGAATACCTACCCTTTGAATTTCAGACAATTTTATCCTTATCCTTTGTGTCATTTATAATTTATATAAATATTCTATAGAAAAATAAGTATATCTTAATAAATTCAAATTTTCATGATAAAATTTTCCATATATCGCATAGTAGGTTTTTCTAAACTATGTTAGAATAATTTCCAGCAAAATAAGATTTTTAAATTAGAAAAAAATGTATAAAAATAATCTTAAGTTGAAAAAATCTGAAATACACATTAATGCTAACATATATTATCGAATAAAAGAATCCTGAAAATATTCTATTATCTCATTATTACGTTATAGAAAAATAATAATTTATCGTGACTCCCTTATCCATGACTTTCGCTTTTTCTTACAAATTATTACGGTCACTTGATATATTTATTTATAATAATTTATGTTTAAAATATTCTAAATGGGGTTAGGCACGAATATTTATTAACTATGATTTCTTAACATTTGATTATAAAACTAATAAAGTCTCTCATAAAAAAGGTAAATTTTTCTTTTTTGTGGATGTAATACAAATATTATAAAATACATTTTAAATATCATAATTTTAACTATTTAATATAATATAAAAAGGGTATTATTTTAAATTTTAAAATTTGATTTTAGTGAAAATGTAATCATAGGATACCTACTCTAAGAATTCCAGACAAATTTTTCGTTTTCCTTGGAATAATTTATATAAAAATTCTATTCAATCTTATTAAGTTCAAATGTTCTTGACAAAATTTTTAATAAATAGCATAGTAGGTTTTAAAAATTATGCTGTAATAATTTCCTACAAAATCAGATTTTTAAATTTAAAAAATATGCTCAAAAAATACACATTTTACTGAAAAACGCACCTTGATGATGGTGATGGCATATATTATCGACAAAACAGAATTCTTAAAATATTTTTATCTTATACCTTAGAATTATAATTATTTACCCCATCAACCCCCCTTCCACTAGAAGACCTTCCGAGTTCTATGCAAATTTTTATGGTCACGTGATATATTAATTTCCACTCATTTATATTTAAAATATTCTAAGTAAGGTTAGGCATGAATATTGTTAACTATAATTCATAACCTTTGATTTTATAAAACTGATAAAGTCCAAGAAGATAGAGCAGGTAAATTTTTCTTTTTTGTGTATACAATACAAATAATATATATTACTTTTTAAATATCATATATTAACTATTTAATACAATATATTAAAATAACAAGTATAATTATATAGGTAGAATCGTTATGTGAATTCAGATCTAGATAACTTTTAGGAGTTACTAGAAGAACCATTCGCTAATTTAAAATAAAATTTCTATTTTTTTGTTAATCAAGTTGAAAAATCTAGCAACATTTTCTTTTAAGCACATTAGCCATATTTATAGGCTTTAAATTCAATTGTACTATTTTAAAGCTAAGTTTAATCTTGAATTACAAATAATATTTCTCAATTCGGCGCGACACTTTCATTGCTTCATATAATATACTAAACTCCAGAAATTAAAGCCACATCTTGCTATAACCCCGGATTTAATATATCCATGGCCTCCCATAAATGTTACATATGAGAAACATTTAATCATGATCTTTTTTAAAAAATATTTAAATTATCGAGATAAATTATATAAAGGTAATTGAATATTTTATTATTATATATATTAGTATATGTAATCTATAAAAATATTCAAATGATGCAATAATGAACCAATTATATTATTTGACAGGTTATATTAAATTCAGAATCTTTTTCAGATTTGATTCATATATCGAATATATGGAAATTAAAGATATAAATTGTGTAGGAAAGACATGTATAGTAAAGTAAATGTTAATAGAGTTGAAATATTTCAAAAGATATGTGAGACATTTATAATAAAGTTAATTGACAAAAACATAGAGTTAAAATATTTCAAAAATCATGAGACATTTAAATGTCAAGATTATAGAGTTGAAATATTTAAATTAGAATAAAGGTATTCACCTGTATTTATTATTTTTGATATTTAAAACAGCTGAAGGTACGAAATTAAGCAATTTTATATATTTCTAATGGATAAGATAAAATTACAATTTTAAAAATGACTTATATAAATTTATTATTCTGATATAATTCACCTCCTATTTATTTGCTGATATTGTACTTAACTTGATATCAAAAAAACAAATCAATTTAAATTATAATAATTTAGAGTTGAAATATTTGAATTTATTAGTAGAGCACAAATATTCTAAGACGTTTCAACTACCCGGAATAACAAACATATGTCGCCCGTTTTTTAAATTTATAAGCTTTAATTTAATAATAAATATAATATAAAATATGTATCCACCCCCCTCCAAATTTAATTTGTTCTCCTAAAATGATATATCACTAATCATTCTTATTTTTAAATGAACAGCTAAAATATGTGATAAAATAAGTAAATTTAGGCATATAAATTAGTATCTATATTTTTATTTTTATATATGAACAGTGGAAAATTTTTATACATTAAGTAAATTCTTTTATTTTAAATTCTATTAGTGACCTAAGGTGCACCTAAAACAGATAAGTTTAGTTTTTTGAGCAAAAAATTAGGCTAACTCTAATTAGGCTTTTCAATAAATCTAGCATATTAATTAGGTTTTTTTTAAAAATTTTGACTAATTTCATTAATGGCACCATTTAATTAAAATTATAAATCATTTTCTAAAGTTCTATTGGATAGTTAAAGGTGACCAAGTTCATAATGGTCTAAAAATATTTGGTTCAAATACTCAAAATTTAGAATCTATTAAATAGAGTATAAAAAGTGTCCAATATTCTAAATGGTTATAAAAAAAAAATTTATGCTTAGATACTCTGTACATTTTAAATATAAATAAAATAAATATATTCTATATGTGATAAAGTAAAAGGCGACCAATTTATTAAATAGTCTTTTTTTTATAGTATATAAACAGTGAATGTCCTATAAATGATAACTTTTTAGGAAAAATAATTAATTTTGTTGAAAAAAAAATTTATTAAAAATACTTCAATACTAGTCTATGAACCGGTCTATTGCTATTCTTTATTTTTATGTTTATCATCTGACATTTTTAACAAAAATTAGCCTATAATATTTACTTATCCTCCTTATATATAATACAGGTTTTTTTTCCATCAAATGTGTTAATTTTTTTACAACCAACTCTTAAGGGTATTTTTTTTATTTTTAACTGATTTTACCCAAGATGTATTTGGTAAAAAGATAATATGGCCCAGGTAGCTTACCAAGTAAAATTTATTTAACTGTTGTAGATTTTCGATAAAAATTTTTGGCTTCGATAAAATCTCTATTTTTTTATTCTTTTGTCGGGTTGAAAACGAAAACTCATTTATAAAACCTATTTATTTTAAATATATATTTATAAAAAATATAATAAGTATACATTTTTCATGGCTATTTTCTTCATAAATCAAAAAATATAAAGTTATTTTATACTTGCATCAAATTTAATTTTCATAAAAAAAAATTGGTTAAAAAATAAGGTAAGGGTTAAATACGGTTTGACTAAACTACAAATGCTAAGGTAAACTGCAAATGCCAAGGTAAACTTAATTGGAGCGAGTTTCATTTTCTTATTCTATAAATAATTATATTCTTAGATGTATTCAATAATAAATGAATAGACATTAATAGTTGTATTTCCTTTTATCTCATAATAAAGAGTTTTAACTTTGGTATAATTAAATTAAAAATAATTATAATTACATTTTAAATTTCATTAATATTAATATTAAATCCGCAAGTTGGCATATTAATATTTCATGAAAAAATTAAATAATAATACGCCAACTGGCGGATTTTATATTATTGTAATTTAAAATGTTATTATAATACTTTTTTTAAGATAATTATACTAATAGATTTAAACTATTTATTATGAGATAAAAGAAAATACAACTATTATTGTCTATTCATTTATTATTGATTATATCTAATAATATAATTTTTATATGATATTCATATCATAAGAAAATGAACTCATTTCAATTAATAGAGAATATGTCAAAAATTTTTACTTAAGCATTTGCAATTTACCTTGGCATTTGCAGTTTATTCAAACATGTGAAACACGTCAAACACATTTATAAATAATAATATAATGTGATTTTAAAATACACTAAAACAAAGAAAATTTGTAATTTTTTTTCTTAAAATAATAATACGCCAACTTGCGGATTTAATATTGATGAAATTTACCCGGTTTAAATATGTTATTTCTTTAGAAAATTTAATTACTTTTATTATTTTAACTAATAAGGTAATAAAGAGTTTACCAATTTTTGCCAAATTTAAATATATCTTAGCAAATATTTTATATTTAATGATTTATAAACCTTCCGATAACTTATTAAAGTGGCAAACATTCTAAAATAAATGGCTAAAAATAGAGTTCATATCCAATCATTTCCTATATTTAAATTATTATAGGGGGAAGGAAACTAATAAAGGTTTTATAGCAGAGCTTGAATTTAATGATAATGTATGAAATGTATTGAACAATGTAAATCACAAAATATTCTATTAATTTTATTGCATTCATACAATATATTCGATTACGATTATAATTTAGGAACCCCCAAAAATTTAAATTCTTCAGGGAACAAAGGAATTTTTAAAGAATAAAACAAAGAGGTTGCCATGACATCTTTTGACCTAAATGATTTGGCGCTCTATAATTTGAACATCTCATTTCTATTTATATAAAAAAAAGTTAAACACTTCAAATCTAAAACGCACACCAATATCAGCATAAGGGTGTATTGTAAGCCGGAAAGAATATCAGGATGAGCGATAACGGTACGGCTTTTGCTTTGATAATATTTTAAAATCAATTAATTCTTAGAGATCTTTCTAATATTAAATAAATTATTATTTGGTAAGATTCGTGCGTTGAAAAATCAAAACTAGTCCTTTTGAATTTTTTTAATAAATCATCCTTTGATTTTGAATATTTTGTGAATATTTTTTGAAACTGGACTAGATATTATATATTCAATAACAAAAAAGTACATTTCGGTTTAAATATTAAAAATTTAAAATTGCTCTCGAACAATGATTTATAATTGAGAGACTTGTAATACATTGGATTATTTATAATAATTTTTGATAAGAAAATAAAATATAGGTAATTTTATACTTAGATTTTGAAATTTTATAATATATCTTCAAACTAAAATATTTTTATTCTATATATTTTTTTATTATGTTTACATGCATTAAGTTTAAAAATTTCAGCAATCACCACCATAATTAATGCAATTCCTTTCTAAAATTGTGATCACCCAATCCAAATATGTTTAAAAATTTAAATAGATATTGGTCACATTTAACATTCTTTTCCTATTTTAAATAGGCATTTTACTGATTTTTGCATAAACTAAATTATGAAATAAAAAATTTCAATATTTCAAATTCACCAGTCCGTCCGCTCGTTTATTATTTTAAAAATTATTATATCCAATCCATTATCGCCAAATGTTCATAATTTTTGCCTTCCAGTCGAAAGTTTGCGGCTGGGAAAATATACCGTCTATTTTAGACCTTAAGTATGATTGTACACTATATTTATTCGACATCCATTAATAATTTACAATATTTAAGCAATTAATTTTTTTAAATGGCCATTTAGGATATTAGAAATAATTTTATTAAAAGACCATTTTGGAAATTGATACCTCCTTTTTTTTATTACTAAACGTAAAAAATTCTTACTGAATTAGTTTATGCTTTATCATAATTTTACTGAACTAATTATTAGGCGCGATTTATTTGTAAAAATAAAACTATCATTTTCCCAACAATAAATTATATTATTATTATATTAATCACATTTGTTTGAGATAATATTACCTCAAAAAGGAAGTTAAATTTCAGTAACTATAAAGTTTTTCCTGAGTTCAAGCTTTCTTTTTACGTTTTTTTTAAAATGGGGTCGGGGGAAATTTTTGTTAATTTACAATTCATTAGATTATTACTTAAAAAAATATATAGACCTCTTCAATTACAAATTAAAGTTGAAATCGAAATTGATTTGACTCAAATATCTTATTATATTATAAATATTAACTAGGATATCAAAATCACTTATCTTTTTTAAATTATATAATCAAGGAAGTTCAGCAAATGATAAGCGTAATCATATATTTTTCCTAATCATTTCATACATAATACTATACATATATATTTGTTAAGGATTCATTTTAAATATATTATTTTTAAATAATCATATAGTTTTAATTATTTTCTTATGAAATTGTTTTATTATTATAAAAATATTTTGGTAAAATTTAAAAATAATCAGCATTGGGGGCGAGCCTAATTTTCTATCTATAAGCAGTCCAATTATGTCTACACAAAAAAATTCACGTCCAAAGTTAAAATTTCTTAGTCCAATCCTCCCAATTGCGAAGGGTAAAATATTTATCAAGCCCGTCACTAAAAAACAGTATTATTTTTGAAATATTATATTCTGTTTTATTTTTTACCATTATTTTATATGAAAAATATTCATCTTTGGTAATTAAGAATTCATTTATCAAGTCTACTCAATTTTTTTTAATTCGGAATTTTAAAATAAATTCTGTTTTGGATATAGTCGTTTCTTGGTAAAAAATATCTTATTCTAAATTTTTAGGAAGGCGGTCAGATTTTTAAAGATATTTATTTTTAAAATTTTCCATAATTCATGCAAAATTTATAAGGCCCAATTTTTTGGCAAAACCCCTCTCGCCCAATTATTGTTAGAAATTTAAAATTTATTTGCACTCAGGGGTCAACGGGGATTTTAACAGCCAGCATTCAGCGTTCATTGCCTTATATATTTTAAATAAATAATTAAATTATGCATGATTTACAATATATAACATGCTGCTGCTTGAATAAAAAGAAGCAGTTGAATTTATTTATTCGAATTTTATTATAAAAAAAAATATTCGATGGGTTAATAGTTTTCACTTGTGAATATTTATAATTTTTCTTTTTTGGTTTTTTATTTAAATAATCTGACTCATTCTTTCTAGTATTGACTAAAGACCTTAATTAAACATTTTAGAAGAAAATAATGATTACCATATAATTAATTTTATTTTAAAAGGGATCCTTATTATATATTTTTTCCAATTCAATTATTTCTATATTTAAATAAATATAACTATATCTTAATTATTATTTCTAATTTTATAAACAGGGTGGATCCTTAAGAGTAAATTTAAAATTCTCCTAATAATTAATACTATATATCTATATTTTTTTTTAATTTTAAATTAAAAATCAGGGCGGCATTTTTTATTTATTCGATTACACTTAAGACTTCTAATTTTAAATTTACTTTATACATTATAAAACATGTTTGGTTATTAGAAAACCATTTCCTCAAAGATGGAATTTGAAATCATTAGTTTAAAATTTTATCATAAAAGAACGATTTGAAATAATCCCAATATAGCGTAGTCAAAAACCTTAATTTAATTACCTTTTACAAATAGCTAAATCAAGTTTAATTTAAAAAATATCCCCTAAACCTCGAGATTTGGTAGAGCTCCAAACTTGTGCAATCTATTTATGGAACTCTAGGCTAAGAAAACATATTTTAGGCTAAAATCATGATTTAAGCTTGTAAAAATACATAAATTTTAGTTTTTAACATAGCTAATTTTAATTCTACATAAAAATTATACCTTCGCATTCAATAGGCAAAAAATTGATAAATTCAAACATTTTATTTATATATATATATTTAAATTTTTAAATATAAACTATTTTATTAATATCTTTTTCTAAAATAGTAAAATATGTATAAATAACTTACACAAAATAAGAATGTATATATTTCAGATGCAGTCCCGGCCCTAAGCCCGGCTAAGGCCATATTTAAATCCATATTTAAATCCATTTTTTGAAGTGAATAAAAAACTGAAAACGGAAAAATGTTTTGTTAGAAAATGACATTAAAATATAAAATGAGTTAATAAGGCAATTAAAATTTGATTAATTACCGGATTGCAAGTCTTTGATGAAGATAAAATCTTACTTTTAGATTTTTGATTTAAATTTGTTTGTCCAAATTTTTTGATTAGGTCTTGAATTAGGACTAATTGTTACAAAATGATATTGATCAGAGATATCCACGTATTTATTATTTCAACATTGCTATAAATACTAAATCTTTATTTAAGGTTGATGAAGCCCAGAGGTCAATGCAGTAGGAGCTTGCCATCTTTACAAGATACCAATTTTATCACGTCTTCTATTGTAAGGAAACAAAGAATTAGGTTAAATCATAGATGGATTCCCCCCTGAAAAGGCGCGCTTTATGGATATTGAATAGAGTGTGCCGAGAGCTCACTCGCTTTTTCTGTTTCATTGAAGGCAAAGCCTGTCCGAGTCTGCCTGTTTGTGACATTTGCCACATTTGTGCGAGATGATTAGTTGAAATATAAACTAATAACTAGCACAAAACTTAATTCCCGATCATTGAGCTCAAGACCTAGGTTTTTAAATGGAATTGCCTACAAAATTTGATTATCAGAACCAATGTTAAAAGCAGCCAAAGAGGAATGATCGACAGATTGCAAGAATGTAAAGATAATCAATTGCATTCTTAGACACATTCCAATCTTTCTGATTGGTTGAAGTGGAAAGGGGAGCGTCACGTGCATTTGTTATAAGCCATAATAAGTTTATCTATTATTTAGAATGAGGAGCAAGAATAGCAGTACGCTCAAGCCTGGTAGAGATATATACTCTAATCAATAAGGCTCCAACTATAATTAGATTGCTACATTGAAAGTGGACAGTTCTGACTTGAAGTAATGAAAAGTCATTTAAACAAAGATTAACAATTTTTTGCCATTTCTTTTAATTTTAATTCATAAGTTTTGAGTTCCCCGCTAACAGCAGTAGGTCTTAAGACATAAAAATTTTGGAAAATTTTTTTTATTAGGAAATACGCCGTTGGGGCTGGTAGGGAATATAAGAGTCCAATAAAGTTTTTGAAGATAAATTGTTGGCTCCTGTTACCACTCATAAGAGATTCGAAGTCGGAGATTTTATCTTGTATGATATTTTTAAAACTATAATTATTTTCAAAGTCCGATTAAGGGGAAGAATTTGGTTTTGTTTGACTGCAATGCCTGATCTTTAGTAAACCACCTATTAAGTCGTCATCGATGCTCCGAAGATCGAGTTTGTAGTTGCTTTTAATTTTTTTTAGTAATACAATTAAAATCTGAACAAAACAAAAGAACCTAGAGGGTTATGTCGTATGCCTTCAGCAGATATGAATGTTTGGTCCTGTCTAAAGTCTATTTTAATTAAATGTGCATTCGAGTGAAAATTTTGCATATAAATGAGGAGCATGAACCGCAATTTACTGCACCTATGGATGCAATTTAGTTTTATTTTAAATTTAGAGAAGTAAGCAGATATGTTTGATCAATATATAAAGCAATATAAAAATATATAGGTCATATATCTTCAAAACCAGAATTTTTCTGATCTCTTCCTGAAAGAACTCTTGTGTTTGTTTTTCGAGTTTTCGGTATGTGGTCTACTCAAATGGAGTAACAGGTGAGTGTTGCTAAAGTAGAGTTCTACTTTTTCAATATGGGTAGTTGTAGCGCTCTATTTTAAAAAAATAGCGATCGTGGTAGCTTGCTACTAATTTTTTGAAAGTAGCGAAGTAGCAGCAGCTAATTTCAATTTTATATAATAAATGTTATACTATAAATTATTAAAAAATATTTATATTTTTATAATTAATTCGAAATCATAATCTTTGTTAATTTTTGAAGTTTAAATCTATATTAAAAAATCTGCATTAAAATCTATTTTCAAAATAATCTATATAAAATGCCGACAAAGTTTAGTACAAATCATATTGACAAAGTAATTTCCTTTAAAAATAATAATAATAATATGGAATTTCCTTTTCCTAAATTCGCAAATATTTTAATCTAGATAAATAAATTAGCAGATGATATAAATTTCGGGGTAAGATATACCTAAAGATTTATCACAAACAAGTAGTTTTAACTTAAGGAAAGATTTAAAAGTAATATATCAAACAAATTTAATATCAAAGTGTATATAAAAATATAATTATCAAAGCTGTATCTATAACAGTTTTTGAGCTAGATGACTATATGTGAAAGTTGATTTTGACTCTGTTCAATCATGATATGTTACAACTGGCTATAAGCTTTTATTCAAAGATATCAAAAATTAAAAATTACAATAAATGATTAATATTTACGTGTTATTTTATCATCAGACTCATCTATTTATGATAACATTTTATAAATTATTGTCTTTATTATCTGGATGCTAAACATATTAAAAATTAACCGCTCATATATTAGTTTGTCTCAAGATCAAAAATGAAAGGCTGGAAATTCTTTGTAAAATATCGTCTTTACAAAAAATTAATACCGATTTATTATTGTATTATTTGGCACAAAGAACTGCCAGCTTGTTTTTTTGATCTTGAGACAAACCAATTCTGTAAATCAAAATTTATTAAACGGCAGAAATAATTAAGATTTTTTTTAAAGTCTTAAATGTTAAACAATTTTAAAACATATCATATAATCGTTTAATAGTAAAATTTAGCAATTAATTAAAATGGGCGCCAGTCTATTTATATATTTATAAATCTTTATCAAAACATGCTAAATACTTATTTCAATCCTTTCATATTTTGAACAATTTTGAGAAAAATTTGACTCTGATGGGAGGGAATAGCTAATGTCTTATAATGAAATTTATGGTCGTTAGGATAGTTGAAGGTCCAGAGATAGATGGATTAAATGATAGGAGATAGTTTGTTTAAACCTAACAAAGAATGCGATATGGGGATATCTGAGGGAAAAGATTTTGATTAAATTATATTTATAGATAAAGAGAATGTTTATTTATTTATTTACTCAAAGTACGATTCGAATTTAACCTGCTGCACGAATTTCAGATTCTATATAATCGTTAATAAAAAAGCTAGATTTTACTTTTTTATTAACGATTAAAAGATGACTAATTAAAATTACACAAGACAATTGATTAGGCAAAAATAACCTACTTTATTTGTAAATTTTAGAAAAATGCCTAAAACCTATTTAGGAATCTGCTTTAAAAAAACGATCTAAAATTATGGTCTCGCTACTTCCAAAATTGATTTACTTTTCTTAATCAATAAAATATTGAGATATAAATGTCCAATAAAAAACTTAGAGTGCCTTCTTATTATTTATTGTTTACGAAAGTATTCTTTAATAGCTTAAGGCTTATGGTAATATCACAAATACGAACTTGGTGAGAGTAGTAAATGTGAAATTATGCAAGTTAAGTATGTTAATAAGTATTATATATATTTTAGTTATTTATTATTTACTGCAGTGACAATTTAATTTAAATGAATAAAGTATATTACATATTATATTAATATGGATATACATATGGATATACATATGTTAAAAAATATATTGGATTAAAATTGAATTTATATAATTAATTTTTTATATAATTTTGTAATAAGTTTATTTATTGTTACAATTTAAAACTATATCATTATGTTAAAACTTATATTTGTTTTTATTACCACGGATAATATTATTTAAGGCGTTATAGATATCATTTTGAAGTTTTAAGATTGTATAGTTTAATGAAAATTGTTTCTCCTAAAAGAGGAATTATTGATTCACAGATACAAAGTCTAGTATGGTTTTTATAAAATCAATTATAAAAAACTGATGTTTATAATGTTATAAATAAATCATAAAAAATTATTGCAACTAACATTTATCATATTAAAAAACTTAAGATACGATTCTTTAGCAAAATAATATATAATTAATACATCATTCTTAGGATCAAAGTTGAAAAATGATCTCTTTTCCAAGGAATTTTAATTATGTCATCTAGACATTATGAAATCTGACAAAGAGGTTTTAGGATAGAGAGAACCTGGGCTTAAAGGCACGTTGAATAATGGAATTGCATTGATTGTATCTATACGTCTTTTGCATAAACAGTTGTGTAGTTATGCAATCTCTAGAAGATAATGGGAACATAATAAGCAATACAAAGATGCGGTTTAGTAATTGAGCATTTAAAACGGATACCATTGATGAGTTGCAATTGAGGATTAGGTGAAGGAATAACTTCGAGGAAATCCTGCCGTGAGCCATTTAGCAGTGAAAAAAATGAGAGCTATAGAGGGGTTGCATGCTTAATATTAGAGTTTCAACGCAAGCAACGATTGGCATGCCCCATTCCTTTTTGCAAGTGGTAGATAAAGGGGTGTCATCATGAGTACAAGATAATAATAAAACACTCAGCATACAAATTATCCATAGGAGAATGAGTGATAAGAATGTTATACTGCTAAATTTTGTTGGGAAAAATCTTAGGGCCTGAGTAATTTTTCCAAACTAGATTTAGGATAGCTATGATAAGTGCCTTGATTCCGATTTTATAGCACTTAAAGGAGTAGGATATTTAAAAACAGGGGTAGAACTAAGTGCGTAAAGGAAAATCAGTATAGTAAAAGGTTATTAAAAAGGTAAAATAATTATTGCAAAGAGTTGAATGCATATTAATAGCTTTATCGACTTATTATAGCAATTGATATACCATACATGGAAAGAAATGGAGCAAAAGGCATTGATTGCCTTGAACATATAGCTGATTCCAGGACAAAATAATAATGGTCTAAGAGAATCACTCTGTTGTATTCTTTCTATGGATAGAATTTTATGAGAATCAATGGAAGTATTGATAGCTAGAATGGAAAACTTTGCAATAGGGAAAAACTAAAAGAATTTAAGAAGAATGCTGAGACATGGAATTGAAAGCAATGGAAATCTATCTTAATAAAGAGTTTATTTGTGAGATCATTTTCTAAATGAATACGAGTTAGCTGTACGTTGGAGTTATAAACACCCTCACACAAAAAGTTCTAACAGACTCATTTTTGAAGAAATCATTTTGGCGATAAGTGGTCTAAATGCTGAGTTTATAATAGCCTAATAGCATTGTTAGGAATGAGACTTGTGCCAAGGAGTAATAGAGACGTAAAGTCTGGAACATCATAGCCTAAGTTTTTTTGTAGATGCTAGTAAGAATTGATAGGATTAAAAATTTGGCTCCTATTAATGGGGAAATGTCTTTTAGAAAAGAACGAATTTCGTCTTTAAGTCGAATCCCGATGTTTGGGTGAAATAGATCTGAGCATTCCCTTTCACAATTTGAATTTTAAAGAGATGCAATAAGAGAAACTTTTGGCCATCAGAACATAAGAACTTTAGAAATTTGAGTAAACAATAGACCTTGAAATATCATGGGATAAGGTGAGAACAGGTATGAGATTTTAATATTGTTGTTATCAGTATTTCTTTCTTTTTTTAAAAACTAATTATCTTTTTTATATTTCTAATATATGAAACCATAAGCAAATGATTCTTTAAAAAATATAAACTCATTATAATAACGGAGATTGGATACTTCAAAAAACATGAATAATTATAAAAGGTAATTTGTATTTGCTTTAAAAAATAAAATTCTTTGGATTCTGATGTTAGAACTCTTATTTTGCCGCCTATATTTTATAAAATTCCACATGACATATGTCCAAGGGAAGAGATAAAGATTGGTAAAAAAAATAAAATTTGTTAATTTCATATTTAATTGTTTTTTTCTCGGCCATATCAACCGCATATTAAAGATTTACCTAAAGACCAAGGCACATAAGTTAAGCCATCTGGTCTTAGGCCATCATTTAATGATAAATTAGTAGACTTCAAGATGTTTCATATTAAGGGCCTCGTAAGAGAACGGCTAATAACTAAATTAATAGCTGCTTGCATGTTTGCCTTAACTATATATACAATTAAAACCATGTCTCCCTTTAAAATCAACTAATATTTTACATTTTATACTTGTATGTGGTTGAACTATTACATCCAATTCGATAACCTATGGCAACTTTTTATTGTTCATCAGATAAATTGCCTAGGTTAATGGAAATGCTTCTAGCCATACGCCTTTTAATATCAAAGCTTAGTAGATATGTTTGGACCATTTTTGCAGTATCAGGTTTTATGTGTTCAACGATTATCTTAATTAAATTCCTAAAAAAAGACTCTTTGTAATGGGCCAAACCCCACCACATCAGCTTAGATAATTCAATTTATCTTGAGCCAAAAGGGATTTGGTAAACTTGACTAGGTAAATCTTTGTTCAATATATTTTCACTTATTATTAAAAAATGAATTTTAAATAGGATTTTTAGGGTTAATTAAAAATTGGAAATAAGTAGAGCATAACCGTCATTCCCCTTGCTGAGTTTTTATTAAAAAAAACTGTTTTAATAAGTTCTACTTTCCCTATTTCGATTAAATTGGATTTTATAGGAATAGGAAAATCCACAGCAAAAGCCTGAGGATTCTTTTAATAGAATGAAAAAAAATGTTTTCAAAATATAGCAAGCCGTATGTCCGGATGTAGGTTGCGTTATCTCAGAGATTAAATTTCCGGCTAAATATTTAAATCCAGCAAAAATGTCAAAATAAAATTTCATAAGATGATTAATTTTATGGAGCTCGGGAAAATATAATTCAATGGGGCCAATTTTTATTAAGTGAAGCCAATTTATGAGCTTCACACACGTCCCATTGGTCTATTTTTTCTTAAGTGGGCAAAATCAGAAGTATAAATAACATTAGGGATATAATTTTCCATTGATAAGGCATAAAAATAGTCTATTTTATTTTTAATAAAATCATGTAAAGAAGACTTTAAAAGGAAAGGTTAAAAGATTTTCACATGTTTTAAGGGCAATTTAAATTTAAATTAACTTCCATAATAAGTGTTGTTAAATAATTAAAAATTAAATATCTTGATTAAAAAGGTAGGTGGATTAAAGTTGGTGGTTTTTCCCACTTTAAAAAATTATCATAAAAATCAGGATAAAAATTTTGAGTTACAATGAGGGTTGTTTCAGTTTTGTTGTACAAAATTTCATATGAAGGGGGTTTGCCAGAGTTTATATAGGTTTTAACCTGGGCCCATGTTTATAAAAAAAATTAGCTTGGGGCAAGTTGAAATTTCTATGACAAGCATTACAAATGCTTGACACTCATTTTGGAAGAAAAAAAAGAAGAATAAAATTTTTTTTAAAAGGGGGGAGGGGAATATATGGATGAATGACCTATTGCAAATTTGTTATTTCAAGTGATTTTGTTACATCATTATTTATGAATATTTTGGGTTAAAAGATTGAGGAATGTTTAATAAGATTTATCTTTTAAATGATATAAAAATTAACTTAAAATCTATAAAATTGGAAAAATATACTCAACATTATTGATTAGTTGAAACTTAAAAAATGGTACGAATTAATTTTCATATAGTTAATGGTAGTCATCATACAATTAAATTAGGTAGCCTTGAAAAAATTATTAAGTATTGAATTTGCAACAACCGTCTTTATGTCAAATTGCCCATTCCGTAATCAATGTCAAAATTTAAATCTATTAATTGTCAACATTTAAAATTATAACATTATATAAGAACTTACATTTGTGTCTATAAAGCCATGAATGGTTATATGTTTAAAACATTGTAGTTATCTTATTGAACATTTAAGATTATAATTAATTCTTTCCAAAAGTTGTTTATAACTGGTAGAGGAATTATTATGATTCAGTGGTTGGGTGTTGTTAAACGGCTCGTTTTGAGCCGATTTTCAAAAACGGCCAACTCATTATTATCTAGAAAAATATTATGTAAGCTTGAAGATTTTGCTCATAGAAGAAGCAAAAGTCTAGACATATATTATCAAAATCTCAAGGCTTAAGCAATATTTTTTCTGGCTAAAATATTGAGTTAGCCGTTTTGAAAAATCGGCTCAAAATGAGCCTTTTATCAACACTAGTTGATTGTCAATTGATAACAAATCATTAAATAAAATAATATAACAAATAATTTGGTTGTAATAGAATAGAAAAATTTGATATTTAGGTTGGAAATTAAATTAAAATTTTTTAATATTATGAAAATTTTAAACTTAAATTTATGGAGGGGCTTTAAAAGTAAGTTGATTAATTTAATAACATATAGATTATTTTGACAGGAAAATCAAGGTAGGGTGGTAGATATTTTTTACAAAACAAAAATGAAAAACATCAGGTGATGCGGCTACCCTAAACTCGTTCTCACGCCAAATTGAAGAGTTATTAGATAATCTTCTATAAACATTATTGATTGCGATTGGCTTGATTTTGGCTCCCAAAAAATCTCGGTCTAAATTCAGAGGTATACATATTTATAACGTCGTTTCGTAACCCTGTCATTTTACCTTGTAGAAAGAGAGGTCAAATTCTTTCTATACTAGAGATAATAAGTCTGGGGCCTCATGGGATTCTGAAAATTTAAGAAGGTTAGAAAATGCCATGGAATTGGTCAATGAAGGAGATATGTGTATCTGAGATAATTAGAGGAATAATATTTGATGTTGGATTATATTCAAGAGTTAATTAGATGAAATGTATTGACGGATGTTTGTGTTTAATAGTGAGTTGAGATGAATTGTTTCTATAAGAGTTTGTGGAAGAGAGAGAATCTTTGTCCATTTATAATATGAGCTCCAAAAAAAGTGATTTTTATGTATTAAAATAGGATTTTAACTGGGAAAGGACGTCTATCTAACATGTATAGATTTTTAATTTTAAAAATCTCATCTAAATGATCCAAAAAGTAGTCCTTTTAGTTTTTATATGTAATATCTTATATTTACCCATTTTGAATGCCTTGCATACAACATTATAAGTATTATTTTACATTCAACAATATAATTTGATGTTCTTATATATATAATCTTTATCACAACGTATAATTTTATAAATATGGATTTACTAAATCTTCTTAATTAAATTTCAGTTTTATCTAAATTTGGCGAGTGAAGAAAAATTTGATAGTTGTATATCTAAACGGGGTTTGCCTTCATAAGTAATTCCTGGGTTTCAGTTATTAGATGTTCCTTTTTGTTTACTATATTTAGCTGATTTAACTTTAAATATTCATCATGTCTTCAAACTTCAAAATATATTTTAATTTATATACCCAGCAATAATTATTATTTGTAGATCTTTTGGAACTGAATAATATAGTGTTATAAATGGCTCAAATTGAACCGAATTTTAAAAATCGGTTATTTAATAATTTTGAACAAAATTTAGGCAATATTATTCTGAGTAAAATATTGAGTTAGCCTTCGACTAAAATCGAACCTTTGGCAAAACTAGAATAATGAAATGAATAATAAAATATTTTAGAAAGAGTTGAACATCCCTTATCCCTAAACACAAAATAAAAATTAAAGTTTTTTCAGAAGTGTTAAATTTAAAAATTCATTTTTTCCTATATTACTGTTAAATTTTTATAAAGTCAAGAATATATTTTTTTTTTCTTTTTAAATATTTTTTTATAGTTCGCTATGCAGTTATAACTAAAGAAGATGAAAGAAACAGTATTATTTTCAATATTTTTATTTTATTTTATATCGTTTTTTGAATTTTTGTGATTATTAGAAAATTTAAGACAAAAATAAAAAATATTTTTCATAAAATATTAAAACAAAATAAAGACAAAAATAGTAAGAAAAGAAAATGCAACATAACCAACGATGATAAGGTCTTAAACATTTACTTTAGTGAGTGGCGCCCCCGGAGATGGCGGCTCTCTCAAACCCATTAAAATATTCTATAAAATAGATATGATTGATCTTAATATTTTAAACATCAAATTTTCTTTGAAAATTTTAATGCTCCCCATATAATAATTATTAAGTGGTCGTTCACCGCCAGCAAATATTGATGATAAATGATTGCATTTTTAGCAAGATTATAAGTCACTCTAATAAGACAAAATTGTATATTTAAGCGAAAACATCATCTTATCCTTGATTGAGGTTCAAACTTAAAAAATAGTTCTCTTGAAATAAAATGTACTCGTGCTTCTAAGCTTGGCCATTTTTTTGACTAATAGAAATGACCCGATTTAAAAAGAAGACAAAAAATATCTTTTGATAAAAATTCCAAAATTCTTAAAGGAATATAAAATATTCAGGATATTTAGGAGTAATCGGTTTAGAAGAACTAATAAATTGGGATATTTTTTTAATCAAGTTCTTAGGTGTATTTTTGTCAAAGAACCATTTTTTAATTGATTGACAGATATTTTTAAAAATAATAATTATCATTAATAATCCTAATACGAAAATTTAATATTTCTTTACTTCCAATTGATAAACTGAGTTTTATCTAATACATTATTTGAATTGATTTTATACAAAACTTATTAATTGCTCCTTATTATATTTTTTGTTCTTTAGATAAAGTTATACTCGAAAATATTAGTAAACTAAATATATTACTATTTTCCTTAAATATTCTATCTTATGAATCAAACTGTTTTACAATATTATTTTTTTAGATAAATAAAAACTTATTATGGGTTTTATTTTAGATTCTTAATCAAAAAACTAATATTATCAGGAAAAATTAACTATCTTTTAAATTACATATAATATAACAAATTCATGAGCGAAGTAAAATGTAAATTAGAGCACAATGATGAAATTAACTGGATACTTGTATATAACCTAATAAATCAAACTGTTTAAATTTATACTTTATGAGACATCAAATTAAAGAGAAGTTAGAGAAGCAATATAAATGACCAAATTTTTAATTCTACCTAGTTTTTCAAAAAAATGACTAGAACGCTATGCATTTGGGATTAATTAACATTATTATCGTTTGACTGACTATGGATTATTCAAATTAGGGAAGTTAACTGTTTTTTTTATTGCCTTTCAAATTCTGAACTCCTGATCCTAATATTTAATAAATTTAATATTTTTTATATAAATTCCTCTTTTTTTAATATAATTTTAATGAAAAATGTTTTCTTATCTAAACATTTGCTCCAAGAATACATTTCGATTTTATTAGTTGATAAAAATAATTTCTTAGAGGGAATATATTTGCAATGAAATCTATATTTAATTTTTTTATAAATGATAAACCCATCTGTTTGATGAGAAAATAATTGCCTCAAACAAAGGAATTTTTAATAATCTAAGATTTGCAATTTTTTAAAGGTGATTTTATTTTTATAATCTAAATTAACATATTATCGATTAAATGAAATCCCTTAAAATGTTGTCTCTTAATAAACTTTTAGCCTTCTGTCAACAAATTGATGGATACAGATGATTAATTAAAAGTGATCAATACAAATCAGCTAGGGATACGTAAATTTAGATATCCATCATTAATATAGATTTATATTTATGAAAACATATAAAAGATATTTCAGAATTTTATTTAGTATATTGCATTTTAATGATAGAATCTTGAACCTTGGCAAGTATTGATGTTAATTTTATGAGCCACAAATAGCATACTATCGCTATGAAAAGATGATAGGTATAACGAAATTAAGATACATCACATATTGGTGTTATAAAATTATATATATATATTTTTTTAAATATTTGTTTGTATTTGGGGTCTAACATTTGTTTGGGTGATAATTTGCTATTTTCATGTCTACACTATGAATTTGTTTTAAAGCTAAAAGATGTAATAAATAAAAGTAAATTGAAATTATTTAGGTTGAGTCGTCAGGAGCTAGTGACCCGTGTATGGATATGCAGTTGGATCGGAATATTCGTACTGATATTCTTTGCTACCGGAAGAAACCCTCTTTTAAATGACCTCGTACCATCAATGCCACCAGAAGAATTCTTTGAATGAATTAATTGTTTCAAAAATCCCCTCAGTTAATGGGTCGGGATTGTCAGAAGGCGGTAGGGTGATAATTGTAAAATTTTGGAGATTTTTGTAGTGACCTAAGAGCAATTTTATTACTGGGGGCTATACTGCCATTGGAACAAGCTTAACATTAGTTTAGTTTAAATCAATATAGTCTCATATTTCTCTCATAGGTTTATTAAAAGTTTATATAATTTGGGTATATAAAACATGATAGACGATTTTTCCAATTATCCAAACTTTTAATATTTTAATTTAAGAATATTAAATTACTAAAAAATTTTGAGAATTAAATAAGAGCACCCTTTATCATGCGAGCTTTTATGGTTGGGAGACTTTCTTTTATAAATTTATTTACCCATTCCTGTGCCTAAACAAAAAAAATTGAGTTACTATTATTTGGAATTGAAATTGTAGATGTAGGGAATGATTCCATATTGGATATGATATTATTGGGGTTTAAAATCGTAGGGGATTCATTCCATATTGCTACTATTAATGAGAGAAGGTAACGAGAAGAGGGAATAATAGGATCATCAATGTTACAGAAGGCTACTGGTGTTGGGCATATATGTGCATGATTGCCGGGGAAAATAGGTTCATTCCCTTTAAGGGAAACATTATTATGACAAGTGGAACATATTACCATAATATTTTATATTGTTATTATAAACTAATAAAAGCTTATTTGATTAACTAATTAAGCACTTTTTAAAATCAATTTACATTTTCTAAATTATATTATTATTATTTAATTATTTTACAGAAAGGATTTCTGAAGATATTGGTAAATTTGTAGAAACAAACATATTTTTACTAAATTAAAGTTTACTTATCGTAATCAATAATAAAGAAATAACTTTTTCAGCAAAAATGTTTGAGCTACTGTTGATCAGGAAAAGCAAGTTTGTTTTTAAACTTTTATTGAGTAAAATAACATATCTGGTAATCTGTAATATAGATACTTCAAGATTGCTAAGAAACAGAGTTTTGTCTTTTAATTTGGTTTCTTACAAATTTCCAATAGAAAAGTTTATGTCCTACTTGGGATATATATACACGGATCTCCCACCATTTATAAAAGGCAATTTCAAATTTAGAAAATAGACTGGAAATATATTTTAAATGATGCAGATATACCTAATGATCTTACATCATACTCTTTCAAACTTTTTGTATATATTTTGAAATATGAACAATCTATGTTCCAAAATTGACGGCAAAAATTCCTTATATTTATATAGTAAATACTCAATGAATGTTGAAAAATATTTCTAGTCCAATCGAAATTGAGTTCTGAATTCCCATATATTCCAAAGTAGATATTTATTTTTCTTTATAATCAATATATAAAAAACAATCTAACTAAAGTTATTCATTTTAAGATAATTATGGGGTTAGCCAATTTTATTTGTTTAATGAAAATTTTAAAAATACATCCTCATTTGTTATAATATGAACAGTAACCAAAATTGGTAAATTTAATTTCTTAATTTATTTTCAAGTCATTATTTTTAAACTGAAAAATTCTTTAAATTCTTTTTAAGTTAGCTTTAGCGGAAAATTAATTGTATATTAGGAATGAATTTATGTAACGGTATGAATCTGTTAGCAAATTATTTTTCTTTGGTTATTATAAATGACTTCAGTATATTATGATAAATTTATTAAATAAAAATCTAAATTGAGGATTAATGTTTATGATGACAATTAATTCTTAATTAAAACATAGGAATTGTGATATTTACGTTCTTTTCTTAAAACAGGCTATATTAACTCCAGAGTTGCCTGATAACCCTTGGTACCGTTGCTAATAAAGCATTCTTTTAAAAATATAGCTGGTAGCAGATTATTCTTTAGAAAATAGCGCACTGCCTTAAATTTATATATAATAAATATGCACTACAAAAAAATATTTAATTTATTTAAAATTTCACAATCAATTTGTAATATTGTAATCTTTTATTTTATTAATATTTCAAAATTTTCTTTTATAAATTTAATTTATTTATCAAGAAATTTATACCATCAATAGGGGTGAACATAGAAAATAATTTTGAGACAGATGATGACCATAAAATTTTACTAGAAAATGATATTCTGGAAATACCCTTCCCCAAATTTGCAAAATAGTTAGCACTTATTTTAAAAAAGTTACTATAGGATTTAAATTTAGATGCATAAAAATCTGAGAATAATGGCAATAATTCAAACTCTCTTAATATAAAAATATCTAAAAATATTATTCATAAATTTTAATAAAATTATTATCTGCTGTTTTAAAGTTTGCATGTATGCACATAAAATTTCACAGATGTTAAAAAATATTACAATTTGATGAATAGAAGAGGCAACATATCAAATATTCAAACTAAATTGATTAATCCTACAATATAAAAATAACGCTTTCCTTAATAATTAGTAGAAAAGTCATAAATAATTATATTTCTCAGCCAATTTCCTTGGTCGATAATCCCTAATTTATTAATCTGATTACATTATCTCTTGATACTAAAAATTTCTATTGGCTAAATGATTGATAAAATTTTTTAATTATTTTTAAGAAATAAAAGAGTCTAATATTAATTCTATCAGATATTTCTTACATCTACATAACAGCAGATTTCTGTTAACTCTTGAAGGTAAAATAAAGTTTGCTATCTTTTATTAACTTAATAGGATCTGGTTCCACATCAATTCGGAGCGGAAAATTCGGCGCAGCGAATTCGGCGCGTATCTATAACAGTTGTAATTTATTATAAATTACTTATTATAAAAATATAAGGATGATTAAATAGAAGTCATATTGAATGTTAGTATTATACATTATTTCTTCATATTTATTTTACAAAAATCTCAATTTTATTTACTAAATGTGTAATATCGAAAAAAATTAACTAATACTTATACATATTTCTTTAATGGACCAATAAAAACATAAAATCCAAATCTCCTTTTTTTATTTTTTCCGCCTAACCATTGACAAAAAATTAATAAATAGAATTATATTTTATCTTGAAATTTTGTCCTTTCTTCCATTTTAAAATTTTAAAAAGTTTGTAAAATCTGTATTTTTTTTCTTTTCATTCCATAATTTAATCTTTATAATTTCTTTTCATAATTTATTCATTATAAATTGAGAATTCCTGATAAAGGTAAATATTAATATTATTTCTGTGTATCATCTATAATTTTTATACATTTATTTTTAAGAATGCCTTTAAGATATGTTATAAGTGAACGTGGGTCAAAACAACTTGTTCATGATCAATACATATTCAGGAAAGAGAGAACTATTAATCAAAAAACAATATGGAAATGTGTTGAGTCTTATAAATTATTGGGGTAGACCTACCCATTGCAAAGGGCGGTGCCATACATTAAATGAAGAAGTAATTCTTCATATAGATAATCATAATCATGTGTTAGATGGTACTGAGATATTAAAAAGTGAATACTTAAAAGACGTGCCATTGAGGTGACTGATACACCTCAAAAAATTATAAGCATATCAATAGCAGGGGGTCCCCCATCCCTTCATGCTGCCCTTCCACCCATCGCGTCAATAAAGCGGATCATTCAGCCGGTTAGATCGCTTATAGGTTCTCCATTACCTAACCCGACGAAGATTTATGATCTAGATTTACTCGATATCTGAATAACATGTTCAGGGTTGCCATTCCTTCAATATGACAGCAAGCATTTGCAACCGGAACTGTCAAAAATTTTGATATTCACCACCGCCCAAAATCTTACATTGATGGCGGAAAGCAGTTACTGGTATGCAGATTGCACATTTAAGACAACCCCCTTAATTTTTTACCAACTTTGGACCCTCCATGTCTTATATCATAAAACGATTATACCCATAATTTTTGCGCTATTACCAAATAAAACCCAGATTACATATATAAGGGTCTTGGATGAGATAAAAAGATTAAAAAATAATTTAAATACTATATCGGTAATGATCGATTTTGAGCAGGCGGAAATAAATGCCTTTACACATTCATTTCCATCAATAACTGTAAGAGGGTGTTTTTTTCAAATAACCAGCGATTTGGGGACATATTCAGAGTGATAGCGAGTTACTAGCACACTATTTAGATAAAGATGCAGGATATGAGTGGTCTATATTTTTTAATACTAAGTAATATATAATAAATTTCAACTGCAATAGATACGCGCCGAATTGACGCTGCGCTGAATTGTCGCCGTGCCGAATTTTATGAGCCGAATTTTCCGCGCCGAATTGACGTGATACCATTGGATCTAATGAGCAGCTAAATAGTCCATTGATAATTGATAATGTTGACTAATAAACACAAACCTCACGAAGTTATACATCTAATCAATCTTATTGATGCGTTTTTTTCAAATATATATATTTTTTTAATAAGTTTAGAAAATTAAATATCTCATTGTCATCAAGTGCTATTGTTTAGCGATTTTATAAGTCAACATTTGTTGCTTTCGATTTGGGGATGATAATATAAAGTGATTTTATTATTAAAATGCAAATAAAATAACGAGTTATATTTTAAAACAGGAATTTGCATTTTTTGTTTAAGAAAAAAAAAATTCCTAGGTTCTTATGTTATGACTTTGATTTTGCCGTAGTATTTTATTATTTTTTAAATATACTAAAAGATAAATTGAAGACTCCAGGTATAATATATTATTAATAATACTTATATACCTTTTATAAGAATATTTATAGCTCCTATTTTTAAATGGAAAAAGATCTAATCTTTTAATTAATTAGTTAAAAAAATGCAATTTTAATTTCATATATATAAAATCTTATTTTTTATTCCCTAAAAATTTTTCTATAATATAAATGACTAAATAATATCTAATATATTTTTATTTTTATTGTGTTTATTATAACTTCATTTTTTGTGAAAATATTAATTGTCACATTTAAATCAAGTTCCTTTGCTTTCTCTTTATTAACATAGAATTGCTATATTTTCTGTAAATTATCGTTCCGCAGATGAAGTACTTGCATGAATTGTTAATAGAATTTTAATTAATTTTACATACTCTGAAATAGTCTAAATAATTTTTTTCTTCTTTGTTTCTTTAATATGGTTATGACGACGTCTAAAGAGTTTACTGTATATTTTTCCAATATTGAGTAATCCAAAAGCCTATATCTATGGAGTTGAAGCGTGCACCATATATATATTCCCTAATATATAGATCCTATACATGATGTATAACCGTTTTATTATAGTAGACTGTACCACTATGTAGTCAGCTAGCATAGTAAAGAAGAAAGAGGTAAGAAAGAGATGTTCTATTAGTTCCGTTGCCGGTAGAATAGTGCGTTCGTTTACAAAACTAATTTTTAGTCTTTAATGGCGCTGATTATATTCATTTTGTTCAAGTTACGATTAGGCGATTGGAAATGATAATCACATATAGGTCTTGGCTACATTGTTCTGTAAAGATTTATCTAATGATCTGTTCATATAGCTTCCTTGTGGTCCGTTTTTATTTTATTCATTTCTATTTGTAATTTCGATAAAGGATGATAGGATTTAAAGGTAGGCAGTAATTTGAGAGATTGGAAAGCCTTGATTATATTATTGTTGTCAAAATTAAATTATATAGATTTAAATAAGTGTCAATAAAAATCCTTTTATCGGCTCTTATACATTGATTAATGTAACTTTTGTGGTGTTTAGTATATTGATTGTAGGAGATATTTGTGGTTAAATTTATTATTATCTATATCGTTAAAGACATGAGCCATTCTTTGCGCTTAATGCATGATCTTAATCATTGAGTTATGCAGCTTGATAAATTCAGCTTTATATTTTTCCAGGTTATATTAGGGTTGATCAAGCTGTTTAATGTATTTCTCCAAGTTCTTAATTTTGTATTTTCATTAGTTACCATAGTTACTACTTATATATGAAAATACCACTTCTAACACGGTTCAAGAGTAACATAATATATTTTATTATTTAAATAAAATAAATCGATATAGATACAGTGGAATTATGTAAATTTATATTATAATGCTATATATTATATAAGTTTAAATCATAGATCATAGGAATATAGTTTTTAACTATAAAATAATAAGAGTGTCGAATGATATGAGGCATCTTTCATTTTTCCAGTGGATATTTGTTCATGGGCTTAAAATAATAATATCATAGGATAGACTTATCATATGTTAAAAAATATCATTTATATAAATTATTTCTTTTCCCATTCTTTAATTCATCTCCAGGGGGTTATAACCTATTAGCTCTTAGCTAAATATAATTATCTTTATTTTAATAAGACTTTGGGCATCAGTCAAACATTTATGAAAGTTTTTTAATATTAAATATAATAACGAAAATATGATGTAAATAAGAGACATGTTTAAAATTTTGCGTTTCATTAATTCTCTTTTCATTTAATGTTTTTTAAGTTTTAAAACTTCATATTATATATTTCTCTAAATATTTCTATTTGTCACTCTATCTATTTTGGTTTATCCTAAGATTACTAGCCTATCATAAATAGATAATACACTCTACTCTAAGAAATATATTCTAGTGCTTAAGACTATATGATTCTATCATATTGTTATTAAAATATGGGTGAATGAATACCTTCTTTTTAAAAAAAATATTAAGTCTAGGAATATCAGGGTTAATATTTAACACAATTATTTTTCTATCCCAACCTTCTTGCCCTTGTATCATCGATTATATAATTTGATATCAATTTGTGCGCATTTAATTAATCAAATTGTTTGATGGAGAAAATATTATTATAATAACTTTGAAATCGTATAAAATACCAGATGCCTATAAAATAATCTATTGACAGTCACCCTACTAAATTTGAAAAAATTATTTTTAAGCTTGTAGAATGACTGAGTCCGGATACTTATTTTTGAATTTTACAGTTCTATCTAACTTAAAATTTTACTATTCGCAATATTTATCAGTTATGGTTTAACTATAAAAATATTGACTTAAAAAAGAAGTTTTAATGATTATTTAAGTCAAAAATTATATTATAAAATATTTTGTAAATTTTGGTAACTATATTATCTTTGCAAATTAATCTTCATTATTTTCATTATCCGAATCGAAAGAAAGCAAATAATATAAATATAAGAATTTTTTATTTAAAACATCCTTTCCCTCTTAATGAAATATATTCAAATTATGTCATTTAAAGATAAAAATATTTAAATATTTTATTTATTATTTATTACACGAATAGATAATATAACCAAAGAGATAGGTAAATTTATATTTGATACTAGATATGAGATCGAAGCTTCTAAAAATTCCTTTTTGTCTCTTATTATGTCTTTCTCAAATCGAAATCTCTCAACCTATTTTTGACTCCATTAGTATATAACATTGTGTATAAATATAAAAAATAGATTTAACAATCCAAAATTTTGGGGGTTATCAAATCTTCTATATAAAAACAAATAACTAATTGCCCATAAAAATTTGTTAAACTCATTGTATATTAGTGAAATCTGCACCGGGCCTCAATTTTTCAAGCCCGCCCCGAAATTTTTTTTAAAAAAAGTTTCGCCGGCCCGCCCGAACCCGATTACCGACCTGGCCCAGCCCGAATTTATTTAAATATAGGAATTAATTTTTATAATTACTCAAAATAAAAGATATTATATTATATGTCTTTTTAGTTTCAAATAAATAAAATTAAATATTTTTATTTTACATAAAAAATTCAATATAAAATTGATAAATTTAGATATATTTTAAAAAATTTCCAGGTCCGGCCCGACCCGGCCCAAATTCCTTTTTAAAATATTAGGCCCGGCCGATCCCGATTATTTTAAATAGAATTAGGCCTTAGCGGTACGGGTAGAGTCTAACTTTGCAGATCTTTACCGTATAAATTAAAACTATAATATGTTGATATATATGTAACAAATACAGCAAATTAAATAATTTTATATGTAAGTTGTTACAAACATATGGATAAGTTTCACACCAAATCATATATTTTCAGTATATAAAATTCACATAAACTATATGTTTGTTTACCTCGCACCATAAAATAAACTATGTTTTAAAATAAAAAAATTTTTTTTAATAAATAAATTTTACTTAACAAATTGTTCTAAGAGCAAAAATTACTTTTATAATAATATTTTAAAACAATTTGATTAATTTTTCCATTTAGGATACCTAAGTTTTGAATAAAATCTGAAATCATAAAAAAGAAATTCATTATAATTTCTGACTTTTTATATTTAATCTATAATTTTATTGTCACACTTATTTTAAAGAAATCCATTTTTATTTATGGTTAAAATAGTTGATTTGATTAATGAAGCACATTTATTTGAAACTATACTTTCATTTTAATTTTTTAAACAGTTCACACTAATGGAGAATTATGTAAATTTGTATTTTTAATATATTTTTAAAGTAAACATGTTTCAAGATTTTAATATTGAAATCTCTGCTCTGATTATTGTATAAGTTGCAGGCCTCTAAAACTTTAAGGTATAAATCTAATGATAGTAGTTTTTTTATGACAATTCTATATTGGATTAAACTCATCTGGTATTTTTATAAAACTACGGATATCATTGTCTTGCAAAGTATAAAAAAATTTCATAAATTTCGATGTATGCAATTATTGACTATACAAAATGTGTTAAATGAATAATTAATACAATAGTGAAATTCTAAATAATTATTTATCAGTAACTGTCTCAAAAATTGGTTTATTAATACATGTGATCTTCACTAAAAAACCATTGATTTCCTTAATAAATACTTGCTTCAATAAAATATGATATTGAATATTTTATTAGTAAAACTAACACTAAATAGTATCGACAATTTGGCAGTACCGCAAATACTTGTATCTAAGCAGTAGAGGTTGAGGGTTTAATCCCCCCCCCTATAAAAAAATATAAAAAAATTTGTTTTTTTCATTTTAATTTACTAAATTTTAAAATTTTAAAAACAACTATTTTTAGTTTTTAATTTATAATAAATAATAATTGATCTACAGTATTTGATTATTTATATATTTTTTAGCTAAAAATTTTAATTTAAAAAATTATAGACGGCCTTTGTCAAAAAGATGTTGCAACATGCACACCACAATTCATGTGATAAAAAAAATAATAATGTGCATATATTTGAGCATGTGGTTATAAATTTCCAGTCGTCATTAAATATAAGAAATTTGACATTCCAATTATCATGGCTAAATATAAGTGGTTTATATGACATTGACTCAAATAATCAAAAAAAGAAAATAAAAAAATTTTGTCTGACTAGATTCACAGAAAGACAAGAGTCTGTGAAACTCATTATTGAACTATTATATATCAAGTAAGGAAAAAAGAGAATCTTCTGCAGGCTATTATTAAGCCACAATTTTTAATATCAATTCAATTGTTAGACTTTTTATTTATACAATGATTTTAGCAAAATGTAAAAAAAATTTATTTGGATTTAAGGGAGATTATGAATAGAGCAAAGGTTATTAAATACTAAATAGTTTGTATTAAGAATGGTATGCAACACCACACCTTGGCGGTTATAATTAACGATGCCTAGAATCAACACAATACCTTAGATTTAAAAATATTTTTGATTCTTAATATTCTTAACATATTTTTAAAATATTTTATTTATAAACAGATGAGAAGTGTTTTGAATTATGTAAATTATATAATTTTAATTTCACATCACTAAAATATATTTTATTCTTTAAAAAAAATTTAAATCAGCATATTAAATACATTCCCATTCAAATATGTTTCATATAAATAAAAGAATTACATTAATACTAGTATTGTAGGCTAGAAAATTTCTTAAAAATTTATTTTTAAAATGCTGTAATTTTTCCTAAAAGGTATAAAAGCTTTAAATTTTTATAATCTGAGGAATGTGTTTAGCCTTTTGAAACCTAGTTTAAAGATATTTTTTTATTTCCGTCATCTTTTACATATGGGTTTAATTCATCTGATATTTGATTTATAAAAAATTAATAATTCTGTTATTTAATATTTGATACACATATAGACGTTGAAGGATAACTCATCCTACCAACATTAAATTGTGAAATGGTGTTTGTTAGATATAAATGAATTTGGGATTAACTTTTTTTTAATAAAACCAAATCTAAAACAATCTGATTTTTACTTGCAATATATTTCAAGAATTTTATTATAAACATATAGCCATTGTTTGATGAGTGTATGATCAATCGCATCCCTATCTAATTATATCTCAATTTTGTTTCAAGGGTGCAAAATTAACATTTTTAAAACAATAAAAATTCTTAGCATTAGATAGACATAGTGAGATTAAAATCTCGATAATCATTAATGAGGATATAAAATATCAATTTAAAATTTTGATAAATAGTTGATATGTGCATGGCATGTGTTCTTGCTTCTCCTGTTAAATTTTTTGGTTTAAATTTACTAATATATATCGATATTGCTTAAAATAAGTTTTTCCCACCAATGCCACTTTAAAAAATTATAAAATATTTTAATAATATCCATAATATGGTTGAAAAACACTTCTAAAAAAAATTCTTTTTTTGGCCAATTTTTTTGCTATCCTTGCAATTATTCAGTCAGAATAAATTTTTGTTTAGTGTCCAATAATTTATTAAAACTCAAAATTTAAATTTTTTCATTTCGAGAATGTTATTCAAATTTGTTTTACAATTACATTTAATGAAATTGTAGATATAAGATATTATTAGATTTTGGATTTATTTAAGCCCTAATTTTCTAATAATTATAATTTTTTTAAAGATACATGGGAGCATAATGAAAATGGTGAATTTTTTTATTTATTATTATTTATTTTATCATATTTATAAAATATTTTATCAATTTCTTAAACCCCCCCCCTCTCTTTTTTTCTCGTTTCAATGACACAAATGTACTGAACCCTATTATTAATTCAACAGGATTTTAAAAATTAATTTTATATACAATGTTGTGATGATTTAATATTGGCGATTAAATTAAAACCCATTTATATAAAATTAAAATCTTTTCAAAAATAATTAAAATAGGGACAAAGCATTATTGAAATTTCTTTTATTATTCCTTTTGTTATTTTAATTATTTTTGCAAAGATTATAATTTTATATGGATGGGTTTTAATTTAATCGTTGATATGTTTCATTAAATCATCACAACACTGTAATGTAGTAAAAATAAAAGAACATATGCATAACAATCAACAACACGACATAGTATATGTATTGATATGAAAAATATTTTAATTTTTCAGCAATATAAAAATACAATTTTTAATTTCTTATCAATAAATGAGAATTAGATTAGTTTTAAATTTTATTCATTCTGGAGATATAACTGGAATTGTAATCATTTTAAAATGATGAACTTAGGTCTTGAGTTGAAAAAGCTGTAACTTAGCTTAGTGACCATTCATTTACTCTGATCCGTCTCCTACCTTACACTTCCTTAAATGTAGAACTCGAAGGTCATTATAATATTTACTCTCTTCACTATAAATAAAGCAACGGCCTAACACCCCCATACCCTTTGCAATTTTTTTATCACGAAAACTTTAACTATAGAAGAAAGCAGGTGCCTTCAATTGTATTTTACTTATGCTAGCGTAAATTTTCTTTTTGCTTATTGCGAATTACTGAAACAAGAAATTTTATATTATCTCCAATTGTTATCTTTACTCTACTATATTTAGCCATCTTGCTCTCGTATTCATCAAATACCTGACTAAGCTCATCTCAGCCAAAAATAAATGACTCAAAGAATGGATTTTACTCTAACCAGTAATTGGTAAATATTTGAGAGTGATTTCGCCATTCTATTTGTTATTTGAAAGGGTGTCCTAAAGAAGGGAGGGGGGGGAGGGGAAGGGGGGGGGGGGTGAGTGATAGAATCTTTTACCTCCATGTATGAAATGAATTGTCTCTGTATTTAATTGAGACGAAGGCAAGAAGTACATATATGTTAGTAGTGATACCAATGGGTGGGATATAAAATCGCCAGAGATGTCATTAATTATGGAAAAATTTTTTTCGTCAGAAAAAAATTAAAAAAACGCATCAGGTCCCATAAAAGGAACCGGTATTTCGAAACTATAGTTATTATGATAAAGCAGTACAAAGGATGTAGGAAATTTCTTTGCCGTTGCTATATTATAGTGAAAAGAGTATAGATCAGATTTACAGTGTGTTCCACATTGAGCATGTAAAATAAAGAAATCAGCTTAAGTAAAACAACATAGCAAGGCTATTCCAGATTAATCCAGAATTTTTATTAATTTAATGATAAGCTAATTTTTTAATTTAATACCCTTTTATTGAATTTTCTTTGCTATGGGAAAATATGTTATTTTTATCCACTTAGATATTGTATTCTTCTTAATAAAATCCAATATGTTGATGTTTTTTCATTAATTTCTTACGATGACGACGTTCTCAGTTGTTAGAAATTTGGCATTAATATCTTGAAATTTTATGAAGATATGAATTTTAAATTCTTCAATAATAAATTTTAAATTCCTTTCTTTATAAAATCTATTTCTTTTTTGCAATTTGTTTTTTTTCCATTATATCTGTATTTACTTAAATATTTTCTTGAGAATAAGATTATACCTATTACTTTTTGCAAATAAAGAATAAAATATACATAAATAATAATATATTAATTTTCATACTATGAAATATCGTTCTGTAGTTTAGGCCTGGTTGCCTCTTTATATAGCTCCAAAACGTGTTTTTAAACCTTCCTTTTTTATCGATCTCATTTTTTCAATTATACCAATTGTAAAAAATATCATCATACATTCTATAAATGCTTGTAAGCATCTTATACTTTTTATTCCATCTTATATCTATATGGTTCTAATATCTTTATCAGATATTTTACATTGCAACTTTGTTTAAAATAAGTTTACAGCGATTTTGAAATTGCCAAAATATTATTAATCTTTGGAGCATTTTCCAAAATAAGAATTGACTGGAATGCATTTTAAAGTATTTTCTTCAACATTCTAAACAGTTTTATCTATTAAATTTAATATTTGGATATAAAAAAGTGACATATACTTCAAATATGAATATTTTTTATTAAATAATTAGTAATATATCAGATTCCGAATCTCTAAAATATGAAATTTTTTAATATCTATCTATGGATAATTTCTGTATATTTTAATAAAAATTTACCCGTTCAGCTCATTTTTAATGTTTTCTTTTTATTCGTCTTTAATATATGCTTGAAAAAAATATTCTCGGGTGACACCAGGTTTTTAAATTTTTTTAATTATTCCTAAAGGATATTCTCTCCCATCTTGCCCTCTGTAATTGTAAAATAAAAGGAAAATTTTTTCTTTATATAAATTAAATTGATAGAAACATTATCGATTTTCGTGAATTCCTCACACGAACATTTAATCATTTCATTAATTTCTAAAATTATTGTTCCGCAGGATCATCAGTGATTTTAGCCCGTGTCTGCTAACTATTGTGGGGCCTGGAATAATTATTTCAACTTCCAATTTTCAAGCATCTATGTCAACAAATTTTTAGAAAGGATTTACAAATACAGATCCTTGAATAGCTTAAAAAAGATTAAAAAATAATTAATGTAAATTAAAATACTTAATGCTTTTAACACAATATTCAACCAAATTGGCGCTTAGATCCAATTTTACTGTTTAATTGAAAATTTTTCTTTTTGAAAGTCCAGTTATTTTAATATTTCTCTTATGTTCATAATTTGTAGACGAGCATTGATGAAATTGTAGAAAATAAGATGTACCAGTTTTGTAATACTATATTTATAGATGTATTCAAGAAATCATTGCAGCAGAATCTAATCTAGTTTTTTTTTCTTTAAATTGATTTTAAATTGTTTCCATTTTGAAGATTTATGTTTATCATTATTTAGTTTTATTTTTGAACTTATAATATTATAACTTAATTTTTAAGATATATTTTCAATTATTAAAATTTAAATAAAATAAATAATAAAAAATATTATTTTGTTAAAAATAAAAATAATATTAAAAATAAAATAAAATAAAATAAAATAAAATAAAATAAAATAAAATAAAATAAAATAAATAAAAATAAAATAAAATAAAATAAAATAAAATAAAATAAAATAAAATAAAAATAAATAAAATAAAATAAAATAAAATAAAATAAAATAAAATAAAATAAAATAAAATAAAATAAAATAAAAATAAAATAAAATAAAATAAAATAAAATAAAATAAAATAAAATAAAATAAAATAAAATAAAATAAAATAAAATAAAATAAAATAAAATAAAATAAAAAAAATAAAATAAAATAAAATAAAATAAAATAAAATAAAATAAAATAAAATAAAATAAAATAAATAAAATAAAATAAAATAAAATAAAATAAAATAAAATAAAATAAAATAAAATAAATAAAATAAAATAAAATAAAATAAAATAAAATAAAATAAAATAAAATAAAATAAAATAAAATAAAATAAAATAAAATAAAATAAAATAAAATAAAATAAAATAAAATAAAATAAAATAAAATAAAATAAAATAAAATAAAATAAAATAAAATAAAATAAAATAAAATAAAATAAAATAAAATAAAATAAAATAAAATAAAATAAAAAGATTAT